>NC_085017.1:505000-565000 GCF_963854185.1 Sardina pilchardus | reverse complement strand
CCAAAGATGGATGATGTTTTACACTGCGTAGATGCATGGCTGACTGAAATTAATGAATGAAGAGAATGAATGAATGTAGTTACATTAAGGGGGAAATGAATGTACCCTTGTAAGGATTTTTTTTTTTTTTTTAAGTTCTGTTTCACACAAGGGTAGACAATGTTCAGTCTGCTCCTTCGATAGGAAATGTTGGTGAACAAGTTAAAGATATCACCATTACTTTCAAAATGGATGCACACACCCTTAGAGGAAAGGAAACAGTAGGCCTATTGCTATCCTGTGGACATCATTGCAGAAATGTGTGGTCTACCATACCACAAGGTGATCCACACTGTTACTTTCATCAGCATGTTTTGCCTTCAGTAAAATTAGACTTCACCTCACGCTCTTAACAAATGCTGAAGCTCAATTCACCCACCCCGTTAGCTCTCAGAAATTCCAAAAAAAGTTTAAGTGCCACTGAAAAATGCCTTTAGGGCGCATGAATGGATCAGAATGTTTACCAGGTTCTCTGTAAGCGCAAACATTGATGACTGGGCAATAAATATTCTAGTTAAACACATTGTTTTTGGTGTGCCTGTTGCTTTAGGGTGTTATACTTGCTGTCTATGAAAAACATGTACTGTATATACTAACTAAACTGAATGGTGGTATGGTTGCTTCTAATTTGTTGCAAGACTTGGACATGGATTTTTATTATTATTAATGTTATGATTATTATTATTATTATTATTATTATGACTGATTTTATCAATCTTGACAAAGAGTACATTCACATAAAATAGGATTGAAGAGCGTTGTTATTTGTATATCATTCATATACAGAGGGGTATACATTTTAGAATGAAGTAGCTTTTTTGCAATAATATTATATTGACAATGTAGAATATATTTCTTTCTTTGTCACTGAAGTTATGGAAGCCATACAATACGTGTTTAAAAGCTTTCGATAAGGCCAAGAAAACCCTTGTCCGTGACGCAATGTTTATTCTACCCTCCCTCCCTGCACGCATTGCGCTACAACAGATTGGTCTGAGCTCTACCGCCATTTCCCCTTTGACTGTCGGCGCAGAAACTAGCTAACTAGATAAGCAAGTAGTAATCGGTTTGCCTGTCGAAGACAAGCTTTAGTTTTAAATCGTTCAAAACGTTACTGTCTCTGTAACGTTATTCTATATTAGACTTGAAATGAGTGACATTGAAGATGGCAACTTCGAAGGGCGTGTAAGTATGGTTGTATTACTCAAACATCTTGTACTTCTCTTTTCTTGAACCTGTTCTTTCGCTTTCTTATTTATTAGCTTGCCAACGCTGTTAGGCTAATGTTAGCATGCTGGACGGCGTAAGCGAGTAGCTAGCTTGTAAAGTAACCATTAATAATGTTTCGAAATGCTCAACTCAATCTAGATCGACGTTTATATCCGATTAAGGTGACAACGTAGTTGTAGAACATTTATTTTACATACGCACGAAATAACCCAATTAGCTATAAATAAAGATATGGCGAGGCATCCTTAACAACGTTATCCTAAACATTAACGTTAACTCAACAAGCTAGCGAACGCTAGGCAATTTGAATAGCTAATAGCATGCGTAGGGACATAGGCCTTAGTTACATAACGTTATGTACATCAAAATGTTCAGGCTCGGAGTATCTAACTGGTATCCATGTGTTACATTTTGCGAAGGTAACGTTAAGCTGGCCAGGTGCTGCAACGAATTGTTTGGCTAGTGTAAGCTAGCTTTCGAGCTAGCCTGTATGGCTTCTTGTCTAATTATGTTGGACAATGGCTGCCTAAATGCGCTAGTGCAACGATACCCATCTAGCAGCTAGATATAATTCCAGGGCATCAATGAGATGTGGGATATTAACCAGGTTTTTTTGATAGTCTTGCAAAGCATGTGTCCATCTATAATTGTTATGAGATTGAAGGCAAAATTAGAATGGGCTTCTAGGTACAGTTTGCGTTACGACTGAGGGTGTTCTGCAGTAAAAATGGATCTCATATGCAGGATATGTGTTGTCAGTTGCTTCGTCCACTGCCTGTCTTCTGCCTTTCAACATTCTCTCTGCTTCTTGTTGAAGTTGACCGCTCACCATCCCAGATATTTCTAGTCTGTCATAAATCTAATTTATGTTTTATTTTTGAGCGATTGAATGCCCATTTAACGTTGCTCAGTTTCAACCAAACATCATGATCTTAATTGTACTGAATGTTCTTTTTTCATTAAGGTTATTGGTCGTGAAGGATTTGAAGAGTTTAATCCAAGAATGTGGAAGAATATCCAAGAATATCAGAAGGCTTATGAAAATGTGTACAGAGCAGAACGTAAACAGGGCGGGGGAACAGGACGGAAGAATATCAGATAGAAGGCACGCTCGCGTTATCGCTCGTAAAGCATAAGATGGAAAGAAAAAAGGTTTCAAATTGGGGGAAGAAATGGAAAACAGAAAGCAAGGCATGAAAAAATGAAAACTGAAAAAACGAAGACCGAAGAACAATAGAATGCCTGAAAGAGGGAGTAGGAGGAATGAATGTGTCCGTTGTAGGTTAAGTAAATTTGCGGTTTGCATTCCACATACCTGTACCTTTAACTTGCCCTACACAACTGCATGACATCTGTTACCATGGTGATCCAGGTAAAGACCTGAATGCATCGTGGCAGGCCCATTTTTAGTAATTGAAATGGTCCAATGCCTAAAAGTATGTGTATTCTGTTTCTTTATCATCTATAGATAACAGATACAAAGTGGTTCTAACGTTTTTCTTCACAGCATTTGCCATGCACAGTAAAAGTGAGTGAGTGAGAATTGGCGTGCTTATGCTTGTGCGCGTGCGTGTGTCTTTGTCCTTGCACGTTTACTGTAAGTTGCTTTAACATTGTATCATCTGACACCAGGACTCGCGCTCCCCATCTAAATCGGAACGGGGGAGTCCGGCCAATGCCAAGTCAGACAGCCGCTCCGGTTCTGCAAGTCCTTCCCGAGCTTCCAAGCGCTCCGAGTCCAGGTCCCGATCGAGGTCCAAGTCCAGGTGAGTGCTCACAACACAGGCCAGGTGAATTCATTATGGACCCTTAAGGAACACTTCAGTTTTTTCAGAAAACTACGTTATTCCCTCAACTAAGACGAGTTGATACAAACCTCTCACGTTTCAATGCGTACACTCACTGGCTCTGGCGTGTGGCGCTACTTTGATAGCACTTAGTTCATTCATTAGGATCCAAACAGAGATGAAGTGAGAAGCGACCAAACACCTCCATGTTTTCCCTACAATACAGTTACACAAATTGTATTTTAATTGGGAAAACATTGAGGTGTTTGGTCGCTTCTAACTTCATCTTTGTTTGGATCCTAATGAATGAACTGGGCTAGCTAAGTGCTATCAAAGTTGCACCGCGCACCAGAGCCAGTGAGTGCACGCATTGAAACGTGAAAGGTATGTATCAACTCGTCTAAGTTAAGGGAATAACATACCATAGTTTAATATGAAAAAATGGTGAAGTGTTCCTTTCATCCTTTATCCAATCTCCTCTACCTGCCCACATTGTCCAGTAGGGATATTTTACTATACACAGTGGTACATGTAGGTGGACTTCTATAGACCTTTGAAGTTCACCTACAAAAAGGACCCAAATCCAGATCTCCTTACATGGGAAAAGATGGCAGCTTTTCAGTCCTTTTTGTAAGCAAACTTCAGAGGTCTATTCATTGCCCTCCTCTCTGTCCTACCTCTACTTTAACTCCACCCAGGAACAGGAACGTATGCTGAGTTCTCATTTAATGCAATGTTGTGCTGCATGTTTTTATCTTTGTTTGCCTCCCATCCCATGGAAGAGGGAACTAAACCTTAAGAGTGCACCGCTAGGGTCTGAGTGCAAGTAATGCAAAAGGCCCAAGCAGTCCCATCTAGACAAGATTACGCTGGAGGGATGCAGGAACGTGTAATTACAGGAAAGGCCCAGGTGATTTCAACTGTAAGATTGGCCCACAAGGATGCAAGTGCACCTGAAAGGTCCTGCCAGCCTTAACTGGAAGTGTAGCTTAGGCTGCAAGAATGGAAACGTATCTATTGGGAGAGGCCCTAGTGCCCTCAACTGGAAAATTAGGGTGGAAATGCATGTAATGGGGAAGTACCTAATTGGTCTCTGTTGGAACATCCCCTTCACTGCAGTCTCCCACTCTAATCACATGCAACTGAAAGTGTTGATTCTCTTCCTGTGTGTGTGTTAGTGAAAGTGAAAATGAATCACTCAATCTGGGTGACGAGTCCACTGGAGACTTGTCTATTCAACACTTGTTCCATTCTCCTGTGTGTGTTGATAACAGCTCCTCATCTCGTCTCCTCTCCCTCAGGTCTCACTCCCGCAGACACTCCAACCGCCGCTACAGCCGCTCGCGCTCCCACTCCCGCAAGAAGTCCCGTTCCCGCTCCTACTCCCCCGAGTACCGGCGCCGCAAGAGCCAGAGCACCTCGCCCATGTCCAACCGCCGCAGGCATGCCGGCAGCAGGGTACATACTCCCTCAACACACACACACACACTGGCAGCATGGTACATATTCCCTCAACACGCACTGGAACACTGGCAGAAGAGTAAATATGCCCTCAACAAACACACACACACACACACTAGCAGCAGGGTATATATGCCCGCCACACACACACACACTGGCACACTGGCAGTAGGGTACATACTCACACACAGAAATGCACAGGCACAGCAGCAGCTTGAGACATACTCAGAAGACAAACTCACACAACTAGTACACTTCAGTATACAAAGCATAACCGTATGCTTTTACTTGCACCAACATGCTGTAAAATATAACTGACACGTACACTCAAAGTACAAAATACACACAAGACACGTATAAGCACACACACACACACACACACACACACACACAAAGAAGTGCAGCTACAGTACTCGAAACAATACTGCAATAATCTTAACACAAACACACATACTCCTGATAATACCTTCAGCACTGATAAGCTTCCGTGGTTTACAGACAGTCTGTATGGGTCTCTGAATGTCTGAGGTCACATTAATGATTATGGATGTGACTGCAGTGTGCATGAGGCTAGTGTCTCTTTGACCCGCAGTTTGTTGATTATGCTTCATTGCACATTTACCCAGCGTTAGCCAGCTGTGTTAAGAAACCCTTCCTGAGGAGCAGATAGCCGTTCCTTCAGAGTCAACGTAAATGAATGTTAACAGTAAGAAAGGGTATAATAAAGTGTATGGTGAAGGTTACTGTACTGGTAGTGGGTTGGACTTTCATGTTTGATTTAGTATGTTGAAGTAAGTACTATACCTGGCAAGCGTTGTGTGGTGTTTGATTTCTGAATTCGTCTTCTGTCTTGCAGGGTTCCCATGGTCATGGAAAACAGGACAAAGTCAGTGCATTTTTTAAATCTCAATTTCCAGGCCGGGTGATGTTATTGCTTAGAGTAAACATGTAGTGGGGAAATGTTTAGTACTGGTTTATTATAGGTCATTATTAGTGTTTATATTATTATTTTCCTTGTATGTGCTCTTTGTGCAAAATGTGTATTATTAGGTGTAAAGTGTAGACTGAAGTTCGCTTACAAAAAGGACCCAAAAGCTGCCATCTTTGCCCATATAAGGAGATCTGGATTTGGTTCCTTTTTGTAGGTGAACTTCTGAGGTCTATAGAAGTCTATGCACCCCTGTGTGTAGTAAAATATACCTACTGGACAATGTCGGCAGATAGGTGGGGGTTTGAGCCATGCGTTTACTTTCAGATGTAGTTTTAGGCACCTTCCCAGCTTCAGTTATCAACTCCTATCAATTACCTCAGATTAGGACTGATCTAGACCCACTGAAAGTGGAGGTTTGAGTAAGAGTAGAGAACACACACACACACACACACACACACATACATACGCAACCCTTGGGTAATAATTTACATTTTCTTGCAGGGCAAAGAGGAAATTCTATCTGAGCCATATATTAGATCCCAAGCTTACACGAGCACAAACTTACATAGCTCTTACTTAGCACAGCTGATTGAAGATTTCACTTAGTGCTTAAAGGGATTATGCCTGCCCCACATGTTGTAGGTGGGTGTCTGTTGTTGTTGTTATTGTTGTTGTTGTAGTAGTAGTAGTAGGTGTATGCTGTATTTGCTCGATGAGCAGGTGAAGGGCCACCAGGGGCTCATTATGCACTTGAGCCATTAATGTGCTGTCAGTTGTGCATCATGCTCAAGGGAGTAGTCTGCGGGCAGCAGATAGCGTCAGCACTACAGCTGTTAAGAGTGGCATTAGATAGCCCCTTGTTTGTGTTTCACTGGTGCAGTACTCAGGAGCAACCACAGGAGGGGGCATGGGAGTGCATAGCAGGATGTTATGAGCTGAGGCGGAAATGCAGGAGTGTGTGTATGTGGGAGCGTGTGTGAGAGAGAACTTGGACGTTAGTGGAGTGGCATGATGAGTGCATACCTCTGTCAGGACAAGGGATTAAAGTGTGTATTTGCATGTCAGTCGGGTTGGTTAGGCTTGACGTGCATGAGGCGTCCATGAGTGTCCAATGTGCAGGTGGAGCGTGAGTGCATCGGTATGGTGTTTGTGTTTGCGCCCTCTGCAGGCCAACCCAGACCCCAACACGTGCCTGGGTGTGTTCGGCCTGAGCCTGTACACCACTGAGCGCGACCTGAGGGAGGTGTTCTCCCGCCACGGACCCCTCGCCGGCGTCAATGTCGTCTACGACCAGCGCACTGGACGCTCCCGCGGCTTCGCCTTCGTCTACTACGAGCGCATCGACGATGCCAAAGAGGTACGGATTCCACAAGTCACTGTTCAGGACCATGAGCTGTGTGCGTCACATCAGGGGCGTATTACAAATACATGGTTTAGTGACAAACCTGAGGAAGTTAACTACGAGGAAGTGGGAAACCTCCTAATAGAAGAGCTGTAGGACTTCATAGAGAGCCGAAGTCCCGCCCCTTCCGTTTGCCTCCATGGGACCTATCTTTGGATTTTCTTTTAATGGCAGTCAATGGAGAAAGATAAATTATTTTCTGGTCCCGATTATCTTGTGCCTTGAATTACCAATATGATGTTTGTCAATTTTATTGACAATTTTATTGACAATTTTTCATGTAAAGACATTTGAAAAGTATGTCGTAACTAGTGAATTACAACATTGTGAAAGATCGTGTTTCCAACGACTACAAACACATCAGTCGCGTTAGTGACGTTAGACCAATTCACAGCCACGGGCACCAGCAACAGAGCTTCCCCCTTGCCGAGTCAGAGGATTAAACACATCAGATAAGTTGTATTTCATTCATAGACTGTACAAACACTAGCTGTTAAGTGACTTAGCTGGCAGCAAGATGTAACCGTTAACTAGCATAATAGCTAGCTAACTAGCCAGCCTCTCGTTTGCTAGTCGGTGACGTGCATCGTTTGAGACGAGAGATGTAGTCCACTGAACGGATTCGCACAAAACTTACATAACTTTTAAAGTCTAACGAAAAACAGAACTTTATTAATGTGAAAAATTATCTTTTAAATTCCCACACATCATATGTGAAATGCACGGTCCAACTCGAACGGGACCAAAAAATAATTATCTCTCCATTGACTCCCGTGCATAAAAAATCGTGAAATAGGTCCCATAGACCGGAAGTAGAAGGGCGGGACTTCGGCTCTCTATTCTCCTAACAAAACAATGCCATAGGGCTCTTGTAGGAGGTTTACCACTTCCTGTGAGTTAACTTAATCAGGTTTAATACTAAACCATGTACAGGGATGCAAACAGCTCGCTTTTCGGCGCCTCCCGCTTTTTCCACGTTGCATAATTTGTCATGTTATGTTGTTTAGTAGTTGTATTGGAAATCATGGCCTTATTGTAGTAGTTGTTAATTCGCTTTGGACAAAGGCGTCTTCTAAATAACTATAACCATAACCATAATTTATGTCAACATTGTTTGAATTGTAGCAATGTGGCTAATCGCAATTAGCATCATTTTGGTTTAGCCCTTATCATTTTTTGCATTTCGATTACCAACCAACTATATCCTCTTTTATTGGCCTAATATGTTTGGATTAGATGTAGCTGACAGTGCAGCAACTTGACTTGACAAAAAAACCTTTTAGGAATCTATATGGGACTTGCATAAAGAGCTCTATAGTATAGAATATAGAACACAATAAAGCAATGTTGAGAAGAGCTAGTCTTATAGAGGAGCTGGTTGGACATTAGCTTATTAAAAAATAGTATTCCCAGCATTTGTTTGTACTTGGCAGTAGTCATTATTTTGTCTATTATAAGTGGTCTGCCAATATTTCACTGAAATCTTAAAATACGTAGGCATAGTCTATAGGCTATGTAGGCCTACACAGCAGGTTTAGGGAGATTTTGCAATTTGCAAAAATGAATTGTAAAATGACATACACTGCATGCTCAAGGTACAATAGTTTGCCAAGATGATGATGATGGTACAGCAACTTTGACACATAGTAAAGGTACTGTACATCATGACCCCCCTACATTCACCGTAGTGACCATATATGTCGCCTATTCCTCCAAGATGCTCGATACCCATAATACACCACCCCACAGCCACCGGCACCACACTGCGCACCTAAGCACACCCAACCCCCCAGGTGTTAAAGGGGCAGTCAGTGGGTTTTTGTTGTGAAAAATAATTGAAATGCTTTTTCACCTACTGTTGTCACAAATAAATCTGAAGCAGGAGGACTGATTTTGTGATTTATTTATTTATTTATTTGTTTTTATTTTCTGTTATGTCTTATGTTGAGCCTTTGTTCTGGAGTTGTTTAGTAGAGGTGTGTACTTCCAAAAGGGTTGAAGCAGAGTGATCAAATGTGTTTTAGTTTAAAGAGGGCTAAATGGACTCCTTGTGTTGCCATAGGCGATGGAGCGAGCCAATGGGATGGAGCTGGATGGGCGCCGCATCAGAGTGGACTATTCCATCACCAAGCGGCCCCACACCCCCACACCTGGCATCTACATGGGTCGCCCCACACAGTGAGTACACCAGCTCAGTCAACCATGGCCAGAGCAGAGAGGCCAGAGGCCCCCTCAAACCCCCCCCCCCTCCTCTGCACTAGGTCAATATCTTGATATCAAAGAAGGATCCCTATAACCAGCGTACAGAACAACCTCACTGGTACAAAAAAAATGTTAAGACCTTGTATAGTATTTGCAGTCTTATCTTCAGATCAGTGTATTATAGTGTACGTGTGTATTTTTACTCTCTACTGTAGAGTAGAAATCCTTGCTACAACTTAGGAATGTCCAAACAGGATATGTCTATTAGACCCTAGGAAACAGGAAGTCCTGCATGTTGAACACACGCGCACACACACACGCACACACACACACACACACACAGAGAGTACTTGAGAAGGCTGTCTGAGTCTGAGGATTTAGACTTGCAGCTCTAACGAATCAACCGTTTTCTGGAGGCCACACACACACACATACACAGAGAGGGAGAGAGAGAGAGAGAGAGAGAGTACAGGATCATGTTCAGATACATATGTGCAGAAGTATGAACTGTGTTCTACGGCCTAACTCTGTGTGCGTGTGTGTTTCAGTAATGGAGGAGGTGGAGGAGGTGGAGGAGGAGGAGGAGGAGGAGGTGGTGGTGGTGGTGGTGGTAGCAGCAGCAGCAGTGGAGGCAGGAGAAGAGACGACCGTGGTGGGGGCTACGACCGTGGCTACGATCGTGGTGGCGATAGGGGCTACGACCGTGGTGGAGATCGCGGTGGAGATCGCGGTGGAGATCGTGGCTATGATCGCTATGATGAGTACGACTACAGATACAGGTATCGCCCTGTACTCAAACACATTTACATACATATATATACATACATACATACATGCATGCACCACTGACGGTAGGGATATCTGGCTTTTGGGTGAAATGTAATGTTTCACTAGAGAAAGTACTGAAGCATTTAACTGTTGGACATGTGCATTCGAAAGTTTAGAGAAGGTCACATCAAGCTCACCTGTAAAGGTTATAGTGGATTTTAGATTAATCCTGAAATTTCACCCGAAAGACAAATATCGCTGCCTTTTTTTTTATTATTATTTATTTTTTTAAAGAAGTGTACATACTTGCAGACAGACACACACATTTACACACTGTCTGTTTTTCAGTCGCAGGCGATCTCCATCTCCGTACTACAGTCGATACAGGTCCCGATCCCGATCTCGCTCTTACAGCCCACGTAAGTTTTTCCAACACAAACACAGAATGTCCGAATTTATTTCAGTTCACTTTATAGTAATATCTTTGAAAAACTAAATGGTGTGTATGTCTGTCTTTTCCCACAGGACGATATTAAAACGTTTCTTCTAGGCTGGTCCTTCTAAATGGTGTATGATATCTGGGGGCATTGCCATCCTGTCTAATGTCAGAGGGTGGTGCTGTTTATCTAGCTGAAGAGTTTTCTCTCCCCAAGATGTTTTGTTTAACAAGTCGTCATTTTTCTTTTCTTTTTTATCTAGATTTTTTTTTCTTTCTTTCATTAGTATGTGTTGTGTTCTTTTGTTGTTGCTGTTGTTGTTTTTGTTATGCGAGTTATGACAACAGCAAGACAGACAAGTGGAAATGCATTTTTTACATATATATTTTTTCCAGCCCCAAGGACCGAAAGTGTGTGTGTGTGTGTGTGTGTGTGTGTGTGTGTGTGTGTGTGTGTGTGTGTGTGTGTGCGCGCGTCAGATTGAGAGAGTGCAAGCACATCAGAATAGATAGGGGCCCACATTGGCCTGTTTATTTCTCTGTAAATGGTTTCTTGTTGTTGGTTGAAAAAGTATTAATGTTCCATTGTACTCATGAGACAGTGAGTCATCAGCACATGTCAGTCTGGCTGGCAGCTTAAAAAGAATGACCTCTTGAAGGTCATCCTCCTGAAGGTCGTTCTTAATCTTGGTCAGGGTTCTCGGCACATCTCGACTGCAGCTCTAGAACTTGTGTGTGTATGTATGGGTGTGTGTGCGAGGGAGAGAGATTGAGATTTGATTCTGCCACCAACATGACGTCTTGACCCAATATTTGCCGCCACTGGACCCACTCACTTACACCTGAACCTATACAGATGTGTTTTTCTTGCAATTCTTTTGAGTGTACCATGAATGTTCTTTTAGGGTTGTGTCCTTTTTCAAGAAATAAAAAAGGCCTTCCAGCTACAGTGTGTGTGTTTTGTGGGTGTATTCATTGAGGTGCAATTGTTTTAAATCTGAGTTCCAAGAACGTTGGTTAATAAAAACCATGACTGCATCGGGATTGTCTCTGAATGAGATGCTGGCTTTCTAACAGCTGAGGGTGGAAATTGGCTTGTGCAGGTACTGCCCTGCTGAAAAAAACAGCAAGAAACCAGCTTAGGCTGGTAGCTGGTTTTAGCTGGTCTTTGCCCAAAACACAGTTATTATTGCTGGTCTTTGCTGGTGTAGCTGGTTAAGCCACCAGCTAGACATGCTGGCGTGACCATCTGAGGAAGCTGGTCGTGCTGGTGTGACCAGCCTGTCGTTTGGGATACAACTGGTTTAAGATGGTCATGCTGGTGACCAGCCTGTCAAGCTGGACAAAGATGGTCAAGCTGGTTTTCTAGAATAACCAACATAAGCTGGCGTGGCCAGTAAAAACCAGCAATGTAGACCAGCAACACCAAAATGACCAGCTTAAGGTGGTACGACAATCAAAACCAGCTGAATTACCATCATAAGCTGGGTAAACCAGCTGAAGGTGTGTTTTCGCGAGAGTTTTGCTGGTCTAGCTGGTTAACCATCAAAGGGTGGTCAAATAAGCTGGTTAACAAGCTGGTCAACCAGCAAACCACCTTTAGCTGGTCAGGCTGTTTTTTTCAGCAGGGTGGTGTTGACTGAGATGACTTGTTAAGAATATTAATTTGCATTTCAGGTGCTGAGAGTGATACAAAAATGATTTGTAAGAATTGATTGAAATGGGAGAGAACCTGTTTTGTAAAGCATGAGTTCCTCTGCCATTTGGCATTACCAGTTTCCCACACTTCACAAATAACTACATGGAGACTGATGAAGGAAAAAGATGATAGACATTAGCTCCGCCATTTCTGGTCTTAAGGGCTGTGTGAATGACTGCTCAATCTTGCCTGGAGAGCGCTGCCAGCTGTCCTCGTTCTGAGCACAGCTGCTTGAAGTTCCCATATTTACAACTTCTGTTTCTGTAAAATATAAACACTGTACCCATAAATACAAAGAGTTCGATGGACTAATGCAACGGTGGTAGTGAGATTAACTGTAAATGTATAATGTAAAGTGATGACAGAGGTAAAACTATAGTGGTCGTTAGGCTACCATTCGGACAAGGACATTTGTGTCCACCTGTTCACCAGCTTGTGACAGGATAGCAGCTGGCTTGAAACAGCTGCCATGGACACCCACCACAGTCAGTAGGGATATTTTGGATATATCCCCCTTAATTAGATGCCTCTCGGTCTGTGACTTCGCACAGATTGACACCGTTGTGACGGACATAAGTAAGAAAATCGATAAAGATGATTGAAGAATGCAATGCGAGTTAGTGACCAGCAGGTGGCACTGTTCTAATTCAAGATTTTTGGTCCTAGCCGTTCTATGTGCAGGCATGCACTGCTCTTTTCAACTTCCGAAGAGTCTTATTGTGGTTCAGCTCGAGATGAAGTGTAACTTAGATCATTTAGATATATTCAAACACAAGAAACAATAGCCTACATTACAAAACAGAAATTAAACGGGCATCTTTGCTCTGGGAGCAACAATTCTTTTTGCATTTCTGCCTTTTGAGAGTAGCCTGTCACATCCCTTTAACTGCTGGCCACTCACTGGTTGACCGTTTCTAATGAGCATCTTGAGAGTCTTGAGGCAGAGGAAGACAGTCTAGGTCGTCATGTATCTGACAGTGTGTATCCTACAATGGATTTGGATGGGGAGAGTCTTGAGGCAGAGTTGATAGTCTAGGTAGTCATAATTCTGAGGCCGTGATAGTTTGAAGCAGCACAGTAAAACGGCCAGTGTTAATTTTACTCTATGAGTGTTAATTTTAACACTATTCCAGAGTTTATATAATCCTCACTCGTTAGTGTTAAAACAACACTTTCCATAGTGTTGACATATTAACACCAGCCTAGTGTTTAATAATTAACTCCATCAGAGTTCCAAAATTAACACCAGCCTAGTGTTTAATAATTAACTCCATCAGAGGTTCAAAATTAACTCTGTTGGGAGTTTAATCAACTCCATCAGTGTTTCTACCAGTTTCAAAATTCACTCTACTGGAGTTTAATATTTAACTCCACCAGTTTCTTTATTAACTCTTATCAGAGTTTCAAAATTCACTCCATTGGAGTTTAATCATTAATAAGTTTCTAGAGCCTGGAAAAAGGTTTTGTGCTTGCAAAATAGTGAGTAGAAATGAAAAATAATCATCCTAAATAATAAACATATTAATCAAACCACAGAAAATGAATTACTTTTCTTTTTCTTTATTGACCTTTGGCATGACATGGCTAAAATAATGTGCACAGGTACAATATAGGTCACTGTTCGGCCCATAGACATTTTGTTTAGCCTTACACTTGTACAAATCATTAACTGTAACAATAAACATTGTCCTCACAATCATATGCATGGAAATGTTCAGCAAAACACTGAAATAAAACATAACATAAAATATAAATTAAGAGAATTTAAATAATACTGGCAAACACTGGAATTTCATCCTTGACTTAAGTGCAAAGAACAAATCCCTCCCCATATTCAGAGCCATCAATCTTGACCCATGTTATCGAGTATCGACAGTTTTGTTAAGTGTTCCGGAGGTATACCCACACTGTAACTTGCTACCTTAACATAACTTCAATGATCATGGTGTTCACGTATGAAATGCAAGGCTCCCCGAGTTGTTCTTGACCGAACGCGGGGACACTCATCGCCGCAGTTTCTGGACGCCATGCCATAGCCTGTCCCACTCACAGGGTCGTAGAAGTGTTCCTGTAAAAAAATGTAGGCAAGAACTATGATTATCACTCTGCAAGGAAGTTGTCTGCACTCAAATTTATCAACTTTTCCCCCACATTACATGTTCATTTGATTATTCACTCAGAATTTATTAAATGATTTAACTCAAAAATGGAGTAGGGATGTCCCAATTTCGATCGAAATTACATCTCAATCTCAAAATTCGATTTTAAAGGAAGAATCGACAATGTAATGTAGCCACACCCCAAATCTCACGTCCAACATATATGCCAAGACACACACACACACACACACACACGTGTTGGAAAAAAAGATCGAAAATCGAGGATCTGGAGAATCGTGACACCCCTAGAATAAGTCAATAGTTTGATCAAACCAAACCCTGTCAGCAGACATAGGTCTCCAAGACGCCTGGAAAAGATCTGAAAAACTTAATTACATCACGTTCCATTTAGAATCGTCTTATTTTGATCTTACAAATGTTGGCGCTATTTCACTGTCAAGACACAAAACACAATGTAATTCAGCTGATCAGAAGTTTTCCAGACATCTTGGAGACGTATGTGTGCTGACAGGGAACGGTTAGTTACATTAATTTATTCAAAACAAAACCTACCCATGCATTTCAATCATGTGGCTGATGGAATATTCACAAGAAGTCTTCTTGTGCAGTGAATCAAGGTGCTTGATCTTCTATAATCCTCCATTATTTCCTCTCCCCCTGAACTCTTTTCCAGAACCTCCTGGACCATCTATACATAAGAGAAACAACAACAGTGATACACTTGCAAACAGAAAACATACCTGCACCTAACTCCACAATACAAACAACCTAGGGTCTATTTATGGTAGTATGGTAGCAAAATTACATTATTTGGTGGAGTTTTGAGCCAGACCGTTTTTTGCGTTAATACCAAATGGGTTTGCAGTGAAAGCTAAGGCGGCAGCTAGCATATCAAAAGAGAAACGCTACTTTATACCACTGAGGGTCTCTAGTGACACAACGTGCCCGCTGATTTGACACTGAACAGAACAAGAAGCCAGGCTTCCGCATTTTAGAGACCGGACAGACAAGGATTTCTCCTAGTGAGATTTTAATTTCAAATACTCACTCGTTTGGCCTTCTCTGCTGCATCTCCTATGGCAGGTGTTCTCGCCTCCTGCACCAGTGGATTGATGTGCCTTGTTTGAAGAGTCCATATCACCCCATACCACTCCACTCAAAAGTGAAGAATTTGGAGTAGAAGAATCTACTAGCGCAAATTCTGCAAAAACACAACATTGGAATCTTAAAGGGTTGCTTTTAGAATTCAATAAATCTAGTCTCTGATTTTAGTTCATTCAATTCAACAAAAGGGTGAGTCTAAATCTTTGTATCATCTCAGTGTCATTAGCATCAATGGGTGAATAAAAGCATGTTCAGGAAATTGAATACTAATCTAAGTTTCACATAAAGCCTCACCTTCAATGAAACTTTCAAAAGAACAGGCTGCAGTTTGAGATACTTTTCTAGTCCACGGTGCCGGCCCTGTTAAAACAAACAAAATCCATGATTACATCAATACGACAACCACAATGATTTGACTATCAACAGTATATCAACTAACTAGCAACAGACTTCTAAAAATTCCAATATCATTCACCATGACAAACAGCAGTGTTTTGTGTTCAAATATGTTGACATACAGTAGTCGCTACTGATTTAAAGCAACTTGACTGGTATTAAGTCAGATAATTTCATTAGGCAGTACTATAGTCTACACTATTCATAAAAAACAGAATTAACATGTAGGCTATGTCTGCTCAGCTCAGTTGTATGACTGATGGACTTAATATCCTTCTGCACTTGCATGCTTTAAGCTTGCATATTTCTACAAAATCTGAAATTAGTCTCAGCTGGCTAACTTACTTCTAAGATCTTTGACTTACCTGCACCCTCAATAGTTGATCAAACCCAAATAAAACCAACAGAAACTTACTTAATATACTGAGAATGTACACTGCACCTAACCAACCAGGCTGACCGTTACCTGTGTGCTACAAATGCCCTTGTGGTCACAGCTAGCGTTAGCTACCAGCTAAAACGTATAACCCGAATTAAATACAAATAGTGTTGAGTTAAATCAAACGTCAATTTGTCGACAGACTTATAATTAGGCAGTCAACAGATTCCTTAGTGCTGCTAGACGACCATTTACGAGAACAGTGGAATCCGGGCTGTAACCAACAAGCTAACAGATGGTTAGCTATAACCCAACCAATTTGAAATGGTCACGTTTATGTTCTTTTGTAGTACTTGGGACACTATAAACTGACATTAATATTATATTGTAGTCGACGACGAAACCTTCCCGTAATTCGAAAGGAGGTTGAAATTTTAATAGCAGCCACCGACTGTGGTAATAGCAGCTAGCTAACATGCTAACGTAACCGCTAACCGTAACCAGCTAGCGGTTACGTTAGCATGTTAGCTAGCTGCTATTACCACCGTTGGTGGCTGCTATTAAAATTTCAACCTCCTTTCGAATTACGGGAAGGTTTCGTCGTCGACTACAATATTATATTAATGTCAGTTTGTAGTGTCCCAAGTACTACAAAAGAACATAAACGTGACCATTTCAAATTGGTTAGGTTATAACCCACCGAAGTTAATGTTAGCTTGTTGGCTAGTGCTAGTTTACAAACAATTTTCCAGCTAGCGACCTAATATTTCTTAGTAGGTAAAACACGTTCGTATGAAAATACATACTTGTGATGTTACATTACTTAATTGTGTATTTATCGTAGTTTTCATGCTAGCTTTCACAAGTAGTGGGGAGAAATTACTTTACCTTTTCATATCCCGCGCTGAACTTCAATGGCGTCCGTCTTCTTTTCAAAAAACTGAAGGACCGGATGTTCAAATAACTCCAGCCCAGTGAGCGTACATTCACTCCCACTTAAAACACTAGGTTGCGAGTTTTAATTACACTGTAGGTGTACATTCATATTCATTTAACTCCGTAAGTTACACTAATTAACACTAGTCAACACTGGAAAAAATATCACCAAAAAATCAACACTTTTCATTTTACTGTGAGCATTGGCTCTTACATGTTTTACACACCCTTTACCACAAGTTACCACAAGCATGATGTTTGTTTCCTTCTGCAACGAAATCAGAACACTGTGAATTCACCACAGTGATATCCAGTAGGCCTAGCTAATACTGAAGTGTAAAAGAACGACTAGGCTACTACTACTAGCCTACTACTACCACCACACACACACACACACACACATAGGCCTACATACACACACACACACACACACACACACACACACACACACACACACCACATCGCTGAACACACACTCACCTTTCACTCAAGATTCCTCTTCCTTTGTCAGAGACAGGTGGAGAGATTCCCCAAAGCCACTCACAAACCTGTTACAAATCTGTTAGTCACCTGACTCACCTCAAAAATACTGCATACAATGTGAGCCCATTGGGACAATACACACAGTTTGAAGAAGGCATTACATCCCCTTCCACAACATGAGTTATGCATTAACCAAAGAGCCAGTCACTAGACTACAGGCTACTGTGTGAACGAGTGTAGGCCTAAGTCACCAAGGTCCTGTGAGTGAGCCTCTGATGCTGTAGCTTCTTCTTGGAGTTGGTAGCCAATTGGATCCTCTGAGTGTCCTGCGTGTGAGTGACCTGCATGCAAGAAAGAAACACACACACACACACACACACACACACACACACACACACACACACACACACACACACACACACACACACACACACACACATTCTGCGCGAGGAGACTCCTGCTTCCACTCGGTGCCTACAGCTACACTGTAGCTGCAACTACCAGACTGGTGTTGTTATGTAAACTGGAGTTTTAACTTTCTGTTGTTATGGCGACAGAGCTGGCTAAGCAGAGGAGAAACAGGGAACCTTACAGGAAAGACTTGTTCTGAAGAGCAAAGTTTCATATCCTCATCTAGTCTGCTGAGGAGCCACTGCTATGTGTATGCGCGTGTGTGTGTGTGTGTTTGTGTGTGTGCGCGCGTGTGTTTGTGTGTGAGTGTAATGGTCTTGTTAGCCACCAGGGGGCAGTACTCGGACCTCTTTTATGGGGGGACACACCCACCCATCTAGGTGTAAGAAACCTGATAGCGCTCTTCTCACAGCAGTTCCAACACTCACGCGTGCTGACGCGCGCTTTCAATCTCACCTGCATAGACCGAGGGACACTGTAGAAATAATGTAGGAATAACAACAATTACACAATGCCATTCTGTTTTTTCTTTACTTCTTCCTTCTCAGAAAAGTAATTTGGTGAACTATTTTCAGACTAACAGGATCATCTTTCAAGTAATCATGACATATATTCATTGTGTAATATATATGCAATGTTACATGCTTATGGCATTTACAAATCTACCATAACATTTTCTAAACTGCTCCTCAAAATGTGCATTTGCATTTATTCATTAGCAGATGTTTTTATCCAAATTGGCTCACAGACATTCCAACTATCATGCAGAGGAGGCTTTAAGTAGGAATTATACTACATCAATCAATACTGCTACTAGAGGATGAGGGTGCAGACGTCATAAGTACCCTAGTCAAAGTGTTGTGAAGGAGAAAGTGTTAGAAGAAGAAGAAGAAGAAGAAGAAGAAGAAGAAGAAGAAGAAGAAGGAGTTAGAGGAAGGAAGAGAGAGAAGTGCATAGTAAGTACATGTTAGCTGTGTGTATTCAACCTTAAAGTTATGTTTTATAAATCTATATGTAGTTTGTTTTCACACAGGCTTAAGAGTGTGAGGATGTGGTCAAAGTCCTCATCTGTTTAACCCCATCCTCTTTCTGAGGGCTCACTCTTGAGTACTAAATCAATGGTATACACAGATCTAATCACCACCCCCACAGGAAGTGTCATCACACAGTGTTTAGATTAAAAAAAAGATTTCTTGGGCAGTATCACAACATTTATATTAAAAATCTGTTTCTCAGTGGCCATCTCCTTTACCAGCTTCAAACCACAGGGTGCTTAAGAGAGAGCTTCTTTCCCATCGTCTTGGTCTGAAATTGATCTCTGAGTCATGAGACTTGCCATTTTAAAATGCACTTTGTTTCAAATGGGACTGACTTCTAATTGCGATCTGTGAAGAGACATTGTCCCATGACAGACTGCTAGAATCTTATTACGCCCCTAACAGTTTGCAGAATCTGTGTAATGACCACTATATCTCAGTTAGTGTCTGTTTTGATGCTGAGTTTAAATTGAGCTAGGTGATGGGGGTTTCCCATTACTGGGTGAGAATTTAAGAATGCCCATGGGGACCCAGGTTCGAATCCGACCTGCGGTCATATCCCAATCCCACCCCATCTCTCTCTCTCCCACTTGTTTCCTGTCTACCTCTTCACTGTCCTATACTAATAAAGGCAAAAAGGCCAAAAATATATACTTAAAAAAAAAAGAATAAAGGAGTGTGCAAAACGAAACTTGACTTTAGAAATGATAAATGTATTTAAGCCTTTAATCGGACACAAACAAGGCAAATAAAGCTCAATGATATGGAAGTAGCATTTTGAAACCTTTTAGTTTGTCAGTTATCTTACCACATCAACTTGATTTGAACCTTAACTGTTGTCTCACTGTTTGAGCATGTTAAGGTAAAGCTGTCTGGTATGTAGCTCAATAGTGCACTTTGGACATAGAAAGGTTTCTATTAAACACAACCACTACCATATGGCGTCTTTATGGAAAGTCACTCCTTCACGGTCAGAGTGAAACGAGGAGAGAAAAACAACAGCTCTTTAGTGTTTGCTGTCTACGGGAAATCATTTCTGAACTGCCCTGTGTTTAAAATACATGTAAGGCAGGCATCTTAATGGTGGTGTCCACTCAAACTAAAACCTTCAAAGAGAGGTTTGTGTGTGTGTTAGTGAGTGCGTGTTTATGGGAGGGGGGGTTAACCCAGATAGCAGGTGATTTGGAGGGTACAACCCTAATTCAACCATGATGAATTCCTGCAATGGGTGGTAATAAGTAACTTGTGTCCATTTAACCTCATCCATAACAGAGGACCGAATTGCTCAATGACTAGAAGAAGCAATTACCTGAATAAATTATGATGACAAAGAAATACCTCATATTTTCAACTATGGCAAGCTTTTATTAAAACACGAGTTAGATTTAACGTACACAGTGAATATTCTTTGTGTTTCCAGAAGGAAATATGACAAGATGACGATCAGGACAAATAGCATTCATGGCATTTACATAGTAAACATAAAACCTTATCACACCAGTAAAAAATACATTATATGAATAGATGCTACAACTGTGTGTTCTACAAATGTGTTCTAATGACAATGGTACAGAGCATGTATACCTAAACAGAAATTAATCAATCCTAGTACACTATGTTAATGCACCACCTCCTCTTACACCTCATTACAGAAACGGACAGGCATCACAGCAATGCTTAGTAAAAAAGAAGCAGAGACATAATTATTAGTAATTCAGTTACCATTCTTACCCTGTCTTAATATAATTTAATTTACAATGGCATTAAAAGTAAATAAATGTAACACTATACGATTAAGATCTGTGAGTGTGAAAATGTGTAGAGAAAATGTGACGGCGACAGGGGGAAGATGACAGCCCTAGACAAGAGAACTGGAGAATTGTGTGTGTGCTTAGATCTGTTTCTAAGGTTTGGCACCAGGACTTGCAGCCTCACCAGAGACCTCTTGTCCTGACCTTCACCATGATCAGACACGTTCCTCTCTCTACCTCTCTCTCTCTCACACACACACACACACACACACACACACACAAAACTCCCGCCCCCAGCAACTGTAGTCTAAGACAAACAACTACTCTTCTAATGTTGAAAGCCCTATATAATAGCTAATTAAAAAAAATAACATGTTAATTAAAGCCTCCTACTAAAAGTCAACCTTTTGTGTCATTAATAAAATGCTAAGTTTGCAGTTCGCAGGAGTTTGTAGTGCCACAGATAACATTTTCCCACTTTTTTCACTACTTTTTTATTTTCTTATACTAAACTCAAACTAATTCTAGAAGAAGTGATTTTTTAAAAAAATAAGCAAATAAATAAATCATGGATCAACTAATGCACAGTTCTAAGGCCAAATCAATATCTAATGATTTCGCAGATATTCAAAGCCAATATTTATTCATCAAACAGGGCTGTATAACATAAACAAAATATGCAGCGAGAGTTATGAGTTAATTTGCGAATACCTTCTACAAAACAACAGGCAACATGCAGATCTTACATTACCAGGGAATAATCATTCATTTCCCAAATGATGGATTTTTTACAGATAATAATAATATTTGTATTCGTTTACTTGTAAATTAATATGAATATATAGATTAATTAATTCACCCCCTCACAACATAATACCCTAGCTAGCCACCTCCAATTCCAAAACTGGTCATTAGATATGGTTTGCCAAAGTGTGAAATAAGCAAGTCTCATTTTATGGCAGGTCTTTCCAATTATCTCCAGGGGATACTAATGAAAATCTATCCTGCAAGTCGCTTTGGCTTAAAGCATTCTGCATAAATAGTGTGAAGGTATGTTCCTCTCTTTTGACCCTGAGCCTGTGTTTTAGAGTGTAACTACACTATACGCATCCAGAGACAAATCATTAGCACAAATAATGACACTGATAGCATAGATATGGGTGAAGCTAACGCTAGCTACAATTTAAATCTGATATAAGGTTACATTATTACTTTGGCTTAGTTTTTAAGATACAATCTGATCAAAGTATGCCTGTGTTGCTATGATTTGCTAAAATAGGATGTTGAAGTAAAAGTGGGAGATTAAAATGATTAAACCGGTAAAACTGTGAATGAATTTATCCTGTATAACCCAAAGTTGCTCCCCACCGCACCAATTGTCTTTACTGCAAATGTTTTGGTCCTCAGCCAAAAGTTTCCACAAATAAATATTAATCTAAAGAAAGAATAATATATAGGTTTACCTCTGTAAGCAAGTAAATGTGCCATGCATAAGGTTAACACAAGAGGGGGCATTTGGATAAACATCAATGAGGTAAGGAGGCCAGTAGCGATATGAGCCGATATGTGTGTGTTTGTGTGTGTTGGGTGGAGTGTGGGGCATAGTATCGGATATATCAGCAAAATCAATATATCGCTTTTTCTGCAGATATTTTACACAACTCTAAAAATGCCACTTGACCTTTAAGCTATTTTGCCAGGGGGTAACATGACCTTATTCAGAAGGGGGGTGGGGGGTGGAGGGTGTATCTGTCTGTTATAGTTGTGTTGTTATTGAGGCTTTTCCTCTCCCTCCGCACTGTGACAATGGACGTATAGTCTCACTAGAAACAGACACGCTCTCCTCTCACAGTGTTCTCTGTGTGCTTGACTAAACCTCCTAGAATACCTCAGGAATGGGCATCTCTCCTTTGACCGCCATTTTGTGCCCTGAAATCTCACCCACAGTGTTGCTGTGCCACTCGGAGTGCATACACTCTAGGTTTCAACTCAGACCCTCAGCAACAACCCATCAATTCACACATTTCATATCATTGTATACTCTTTATATTAAAGTTATTCAGAATTGTAGTTCTGATTGAAACATGGTGTAGTTTCTGAAAACAGGAATCACATGAGTTGCATGTGTGTGGTTTTATCAAACTTTGAGGATGAGCTCTCAAGATTGAGCCCCAAAACATCTCCCCAAATGTCAAAAAAAATATCAATATACAAAAACATTTCATATTTCCATTAATTTAATGTAGGCCCATGCCTATTTCAATATTCCTTCCGGCCATAACAGAATGTTTTACCAGGTAGGCCTATATCATCTATAGGCTGCCTCCGTCACGCTATAGCCCTACAGCCATTTGCTCGTAAACTATTTTTTAGACATTTAGGCAGTCAAACTCATACATTCACTTCAACTGCCACTGAGATCAACAACGTCTGCCTGTGTATGATGTGTAACTTTGCCAAACAAATGAAATGAATTGTTTACTTAACTTAATACAGTAGCCTAGAGTAGGCTACTTGAGTGCAGACCTGATTAAGTGAAGAAACGTTTTCTAACAAGAACTTTCTATGAGACATACACAAAAAACTATTTTAGGCTGTAACACATACGTTTGTAGGCTAATCACAATAATCAAATACGTGAGCACTTTCTGTGTGGTCAAATCGTAACTTGACCTAGTTTGTAGTACATTTAAAATAAGTTTGGAAAACACTTGCAAATGCTCTTAAGTAGCTAAGAAAGTGATGAACGTTGAACTGTAGGCAAACTGTTTTTTGACGTCAGTCAGTAACGGCCATTTTCTGTAGAAAGTCCTCATGCTCGTCATTTTTATCAAATGGTAAAATAAAGTAAACCTCTTTCTCCGATAACTTGTTTTAAGGTCCCATGTTCTGACGGAATAATTAATCTAATTATAGATTAGTGATTCAACCCTATCGACAATTAAATCACACAAACTCTCAACGTCAATTCTTTTTCCCTTTCCTTTTTTTGTGTGTCTAGAAGTCAGTCCTTCAATATGGCGATCAAGACAAGAAAAGCATACCTACGCCATACATTTAAAACGGACACAGACGCGCGAGCATAATGATGAATACAATCCAAATAGAAACTACACAGATGTCCATCTCACCATTTCGCAAATTTTGCGCGTACGTTGGTAGCCTCTCCTTGACCAGCGGAAACGGGTTATTCCCCAGTCTTCCTAGACCACATTGTTTACATTTTAACCAACTCTATAGGTTGGACTTCAGCTTTCGATTATTTGGACTATGGTTACTCTTGTTTGACCGCGCAGAGATTTGTTAAAGCGTTGAGCTCTTGATCGAACGCCGCGTTCTCAGAAACCCATAGGTAACATAGAGTCACCAGCCTATAGAATTATTCCATACCGAAGTTATGCAGTGGCCAGTGGGCGGAGACGCCCGCATTCCTTAGTGATACATTCGCCATACTTTACTTTCCTCACACCGAAATTGGACTGAGCAAAAATACCTTGAATATACAAACTTTGGTCGAGGACATGTCTTTAATACTGCTTTCTGATTAAGCTTACAACGGACTAAACAACCGACATACAGAATAGAAATGCAAGACACTTAGTTACGGCAACTTTTGCTTTCTGAGCGACTACAACTGCATTCTGACTCGCGCTGAAGTTTGGCGGCGTAGGCTACTGCAAGGAAAGTTGACTATTAAACATCCAGTACGCACTTATTACGTTTAATAGGCTAATCATATTTGCGCCGTAATGACAACTAAGCAATAATTATTTCCATTAAATCACGATGCTTCTTGCATACCCGACACAAGGATGTCGGTGTTTGTTTAGATAAATTAATCCAATTTCCTCAGAGTTATAATCTCCATGATTTTTTAACTTATCTATGTCAAATTAATAAAAACCTAATCACACAGAAAACAAACGAAATTTGCGCATTAGTAGGCTAGATAACAGATCAATTGCATCCCGCCCGTTTCCTTAACTGCTGAAGGTTCTGCCCACTTCGCCTAAACGGTCATGCATATATTAAAGACTGGTGCGTAAAAGCGCACTTTTTTAGTATTGGAGTATCACTGTTTATTTCGCGCCTTAAAGATCATAGTATAGAGGATGTTGAAAACCAATGAATGAACGCCCTCCCTTTGAGCCAGCGCTTGGAGTAAGGGACTGAGCGACAGCCGCTCTGATTGGTCGTTTAGTCCCACCAATGGGGGCGCTGCATGAGAATGCCAGAGGAGAGTTTTATTTGCGCTGTCAGTTCCAGTCAAGCTCGCCTCACTAGTAAGGGCGGCCAGACTGAATGAACACAATATACACTATCCAAATTTTCACTATTTCACAGCAGCACATTAACCCATCACCCTGTTACAGACAATCAGCAGGTATACTTGTAATTGTTAAATAACCTAATTCAAACTGCAACAAGGAGAAATAAGTATAATTTAAATTTCCATAAAGATATCCTGCAATCTCGAATCAGGGCCTACACTTATTTGCTAATGCATGGGTGGTTTAGGCTAAATTCTATAGCCTGCGAGGTTAATGTAGCCTATCAGTCATGGCGGATTTCACTATGACCATAGGTTTCTGTGTTGGATAGCCGTGCTGACGCAGATGGCGTCGGTAGTGTGAGGGAGCCATCGCATGGCGAAGAATGAAGACGCCATTCACATGATCAAAAACAACTGGCCAATTCGGCATTTTCAGTCTCCTCTTTAGACAGTTACTACTTTAAAGGCCACTACATTTAATTTAGAATTAATTCTAAAAATAAGAAATGTTGTTGTGGGGCTTTATTAAGGTGTGTGACCCTATGGGCCCTATCGGCCATGACATAGCCTTCCGGATTTTAAACAGCTAACGCTTTAATCTCGTATTTTCCTTTCTAGGAGTCCGCACGATGTTTGCGTCCAATGACATTTTCGGTCAGTTTTGGTTGGTTATATCACAGAGGCCGACCGTATGCGTCCCAACCCAGCTCTGCGGCACAGGGCACTCCTGCTGTTTCCTAGAGTGCACGTGTGAATGGGAAATGTAAAGTGGGTAGCCATGTTATCACCAGCTCATGCACGCACACTCTCACAGTCAGAAATCACACTTTTGCACAGGGACTGGTGTAGGCCTAGCCTACTATAAATGGGTCAAATGTGTGATGTAAATATTTCCGCATCCTTATGTAAGTTAAAGTCAATTTTAACTTATTTGGTAAGCTTACTACCAGAATTAGTTCATAGCATGGTTGTAGAGGGTGGCGTACGGAAGTGGTCATCATGCCTTTGTCAGCCATGTAGATAGCCGCACACTCCCCCAAAGCCATCCATGGAACAGGAGACGTGGTAAGCTATGTGTAGTGGGCTGCGGCGTGTCATGAGAGTGGCAGCCCCACCCCCCAGTTCAATGCTACAGCCGCGACCACCATGGAGAACCGAGGATTTCACAGAGACCCCGCGCACTGGGCTTCCCGTACTACAAGGGGGCGTGCGTGAACCGCCGCTTTACTATGTCTCCGACGACCAATGAGGTGCTGGAATAGCAGATGGGTGAAAAAAAGTCGACCGGGCAGTGAAGACAACCAAACGATACAGAAAGGTTCGCACGGAATCCCTCTGCGCACGTAGTCGGACTTGACCAGTCCAGCACCACTCCCCTCTTCTCGACCCAACCCATTTCAGATTGCCCCCACCTCAATCATCCCGTGCCATTAGGCTACACTCAATCCAGAGCCTAATTGAGCAACCGGGATTCCTCACGTGCGGGGGTTGATTTGTACTTTGAACACGTGGCTCATTCAGAGAAGCCGGAATATCCGAGTTTTTTTCCCCTTCAATCTTTTTTCCTCTTTTCTTTAGTTATATTTAAAGGCGGTGCCCACAATAACGCATGTGACATTTAAGGCGTTCTGGCAAAGGAGTCCAAAGGAACAACATCCCGCTATCCTCGAGAGAAACGGAATTAATAATTAAGTTTTTTTTCGCAAGGGAGAGGGCGAGCGAACGCTACCACGGTCAGCACGTCCATCAAATATCTCCGGTAGTGCGGTCTGATTGGGGAGTACACGAGCGAGCCACTCCGTTCGGCTTTAGTGCAGTTCGTTGTAAAGACAGCCCTTCCGCGAGCACCGACAAAGGATTTCTCTCCCTCGTGCACTAAAGGTCGGCTTTAAGGTGCAGCAACATGAACAAGCTTTATATAGGCAACGTGAGCGAAGAGGCCAGTGCGGTCGACTTGGAAAGTATCTTTGAGCAGTGGAAGATCCCCTACAGCGGACCGTTTCTCGTTAAAACAGGGTACGCGTTTGTAGATTGCCCGGATGAAAAGGTAGCGATGAAGGCCATCGACACTCTCTCAGGTGAGTTCAAATTGTGTTCAAATTGCATTCCTGATATGGCGGGGAAGCGGCACTTGACCCTTAGAAATGTTGCCGTTGCAAAAAGTCACATATGTAAGAATAAGGATGGTTCCTGCTCTTCGGGAGGCTGTGGTGACACGGCGGTCCTTGCCTCGTTTAAATCTCATGCAGCGCCTAGTCCACCTCTCTCTCTCTCTCTCTCTCTCTCTCTCTCTCTCTCTCTCTCTCTCTCTCAAAATTAAACGTTGTAGTAGGCTATGTTTCATTGAGAACCTACACGTCCAAAGGAGCAGCATGGAGACGACTGTGCAAGCAGCGTAGAAGCCAAACTCAGTGTTCACAGGGTTTCAGTGAAATAGCTGCCCTAGTATTGTTGCTTTCTGTATTGTCTTTCGAGTTCAGATTAATTAGACTTGTTCCCAACGCTCTCCCAGTTGTGCTTTCGAGAGTAACAAAGTAGGCCACATTATGGTATCTTAAGTGATACAATGTAACGACGTCTTGTTCAATTGTATCACCACCCGTTTTAATCTGCAGGGTAGTAGCAAACAGCCTGTTTGTGAAAGGTAGGCTAGCCTAGGCCTACTAAAGGCCACGGAATCATTCATCACGGTTATTTTCATAAATTGAAGTGTCTAATGGATATTTTGGGTCGTAACATATATAGTTAGATGTGTGGTTTAAATACCAACCGCCAAACACAGGCATTTGGAGCGTTTTCTGAATTTCGTTTACGGGCCTTAGTGCTCCTCTGGCAAAAGAGGAGGGGGCAAGTTTTGTCAACCATATTTAACCTCTGGGAAATCGTTGATCTCGTTTTAAGCAGCCTGTTGAAATTTAAAAACTTTGCTGAGAAAAGTTGAAATTTCTGCAATATTTACAATACGACAAACATGCAACGTTATCCCTCTGATGTTTGAAGGCAAAATGTTATGTGACTGCATTTTGTCTTATTACACTAGGCTTCGTTTTTATTTCAAGAAAATAAAACAATCTATTTTTTTTTCTAGGTAAAGTAGAACTTCACGGAAAACTACTAGAAGTGGAACACTCTGTACCCAAACGACAAAGGTAAATTAATTTGCCATCAGTCTAATTGAAGTTGATTATGTAGCCTAGTCTTGTGCCATAGGCCACCGTGTCCTTTTTCTTCTTTTTTTAAAATATATTAATGACTGATTGTACGAGTTGCGTAAAATGGTGATTATACAGTATTTATTTTTCCTATTCTGAGTCTAGCTTAAATTGGTGAATGGGAATTTTGTGTGGTGTGTGTGTGTGTGTGTGTGTGTGTGTGTAGCTGGTGTGTGTAGCTGATGTAGCCTATGTGTATTTTAGTTCAGTAAACGAAAGCCATAGGAGGTGGTCATGCGATGGCCATGGCTGTGTGCGTCAAGGTTTACAGGAAATAACTCCTGAGGATGTTTGTGTTCATTTTACCAGAGACATTTCAAATGGGCCTATCCTTCAAGAGTGTGTGCGGTCTTATGGGTGTGTTCGAGAATTATGCAGTGAAACGTGTGTATTGGCCGTAGTAGCTTGCATTGACTTCATATAACCTTTTGGTGTAAAAGACGATAGAGCTATACTACGTTGGTGAGCAGTGAAAGGTATTGCAACAGATTTGGTCAGTAGGCTACGGCTTCATGGAATCTGCAAGTCTGAAAGGTGCGTGTGTGTGTGTGTGTGTGTGTGTGTGTGCGCGCGCCCGTGTGTGCGCGCGCTCCCGTTTCTGTGCGTCCATTTGTAAGAAGACCTCCGTCATTTAGAAGGGGCTTCCGCCCCTCCTACATATCCCCCTTCCCCCCTCACGCGCGACTGTTCGTCCTATGCACAAGATGGATTCAGCAGCACGAGTGGAACGGGAGGCTCGAGGCCTGTCACTGAAACCTGCAGTGGGGTGCTCTGGGAGGGCCTCGTCCATGGGACACAATCCAGTAGCACATGTGCACAGATTCACTGTTGGTCGTTGTGTAATGGCGTCATTGGCCTTTGATTCAACTCTGTTCAGATGTTTCTGTAATATATGCATACGCAGTCCCCCCCCCCCCCCCCCCCCCCCCCCCCCCCCACACACACACATACACAGCCTACATATTAGTTATGGTCTTGTATGGTTTGGGCGAAGCTAGCCTTTGCATTATATTACTAAACACTGCACAGAACATCTAATTGAAGAAGGGGGGGGGGCATATTTTGCTATTTGATATTAGTTGCGTATGCAAATAGTTAGAACTCTCTAGTGCGATACTCGCACATTTTTTTGTAATTATGGGTAGGCTATGGGGCCATGTTAGTTAGCGGAATCTCACTAACGAAATCAGGGATGTACAGTGCTACATAGGGCCTACAAAAAACGGTGGCTGTGCTATGGATGCTTTACCAGCTTAGCACCGGTGACGCCTTATTTAATATATTTATTTTTCTAGAGTGTAGCTTAGATGCTAGAGATTGTGTGGATTGTGCTACAAAACTATTCACCTCTGTAGCACCAGTGCTATGAACAAAATAAGTGCAGCCCTGAGAAATTCACGTCTTAACTAGGCCTACAGACTTTCATTGTGGGAGGGAAATTGTTATTTGGATAGACCTGAATGAAATTAATGGTTCCAACTAGAGTGTATTTTACTGGTAATTCTCATTACTGCGTACCGTAGGAACACCAATATGCATTTGCCTTTTATTTAAAAAAAAATCAACACAATTGGCAATTAAATAATACAGGAATTATTGTCCAAGTAGCCTAACAACGCTACATTTTGACCATTTACGAAATGTGCTTGTGAAGCGGCTGCGCTCACAGGGAAATTCCCATCTAGCAAGCGTGTGTGTGCGCCTCTTTCAGGTCAGAGGGCATGAGTATTAACGTTGCTTTGTTGGGAGCCAATGATAGACCGAGCATCAAGCCCACGCCCATTCACCGCAATGCATATTGGGAAGTCCATACATCCAAGCATGTTGCCCCCACCCACTACCCGCAGTCCATGGCTCTGCCGCCACGCTTCAGGGGCGTGGGCTCCTCCGTCGAGAACAATGCATTTTGGTGTAATGTTCACTTAGTGGGGGAGGGGAGCATGATGTGTCTTGACGTAAATGTTATTTAGCAGAATTAAAACAGATTGTTTAGTGTACATTAAGAGCGCTATGTGTGGGAAGGCAAGTCATTGAGAAGTGTTTGGCCTGTGTCACGACGAGGTAGCTGCTCCACCTGAGAGCAAAAGCGGAAAAATGCCTTTCATTAACAAGTGAGCGGAACAGTTGTATATGAACGTATAGTCAGCTCTGGTGATGGGGAATACTGTCTGTAATGGAGGTCACAGGTCGTCCAGGCCATATTCCCCCTATTCCCAAACATTAGGCCTACTTTTTATTTTGGCGCACGGCGTTAAATAATTAAAGCATTAATGTTTTGAAACAGAATTTAAATATTGGTGCGTTGCATTTTATTTGTCGTTACTAGTGCAACCTTTTATCGTTGTCTATAACATTTGAATCACGAGGCTGGATTCGTAGAGGAGTGGAAACGTTATTTATTTATTTTGTGTATTTAAGTAGGTCTAAGGGTTGTCCCCGTGCCTTTATACGTAAATACTTGCATGACACACGGATACACGCACACCCTGTGGATTTATAATTGAAAAACCTGCCTCTTTTAACTTCTGGTTGAACATGTGAAAATATTTAGCCTTTTTAGTGCGTAGTCACATGCTTATCTGGCCAGTATTTCTATAGCATGAATCTGTGTGCAGTGTGTCCAAGCAGCAGTTCTCTAAGCCCCGCCCCAACCCCATGTGTTGCCTGGGCCTGGCTACTTCTTTTTTTTTTTTTTTAACCCATTGGCCACCTCTATAGGAGTACCCCTGCTTATAGCTTAATCCTGCATTCCGAAGCACATTCCCACTGCAGAGAACGGCTGTGATGGGGGATGCGTGGAGTGCTGTAACTCGTATTGCCTAAAGTTTTTTTATATAAAAGTGTGTATACACCCCCCTCACCATTTTGTTTGACAAATTGAATGCAATTGTTATTTGTAGGATTTTAATTGTGATTTTTAAATTTCATGCCCAACACTCATATAGCGTTCAAAACTTCAGGTGTGTGTGGACACACACACACACACACACACACACACTCTCTCATGGAACAGCAAATATGGTAGTAGTTCGCATAGCTCATAGTTTTTTTTTTGGGGGGGGGGGGTGGTGTATGGAGTGTTTTTAAGAATGATGAACATATTCTTGGCCTCATGCCAAAAGCATGTTCCAGGCTACTGCTCCACATGAAGATACACATACGTGTGTGTGTGTGTGTGTGTGTATGCGCACTTTCTCCTCTCAGTTTGTAGTATGGGACCATGTTCATTGATTCTAGCTCGTCATTGAGTGTACCTCCTCACGCTGTATTATTTTAATAGATAAAACAATGAAAAAATTTGAGGAAATACCTATTGACTAAACAGTAATTAATGGCAATTACATCACTGTTTGGCTTCTAGTAAACAGCAGTAGGTAGCCTAAAATGCTAACCGAATGTCCCCAATTGCATAATCCTTGGTACGTTTTAAAGCAATCTGGACATTATATGCTTCTTTGAAGTCATGCTATGCAGTTCGCAGAGTTCAGTGAGAAGTATGACTTTCTTTTTTTATTGTTATTTGTTAAATTAGCATGGCATGCTAGTATGATGTTTTAGTTGCTCGGAATGAGTAACTGATTTTAACTATTAAATGATTTTGCATTTTAAGTATTAACAGGTGCAGAGAAGTTTGTTTGCAGTCTAGTGCCATGTTTGGTTGTTGTGTATAGATGTATTATCTAATAACTGGGACCTGTACTTCCTCTGGCAACTTAAAAAAAAAAAAAAAAAAAAAAAAAGTTCAGATAAAAAAGATAATATACAGATAAGTTGTGTACGCTGCTGTATAATATATTTTGGCCTGACAATTGTGAAATCTGTTTCTTTATTTCTGTTTAAACAAAACATAGCACCACATTTCCTCCAGATGTTCTTACTGTGTGTCCACTCTTAGCCGCCCTACTTCATGGTGAACAGCTCACTGCTGAGGGGTTAAAGTTGAGAGAGAGAGAGAGAGAGAGTGTGTGTGTGTGTGTGTGTGTGTGTGTTTTGTCTATGGCTTTGTACATTCTGTTCCATGGCCAGGTGAAGGTGTCAACACGTATACACACATATGTTCGACTTTGCACCCAGTTGTTTCATAAATGCGTTGTGCAAAGTGATGGCTAATAATGTACACTCCCAGAGTTCTTTGCTCATGTTTGGACTCGTGAGTTCTGTCTGGTTGGATTATAAATTGATGCTTTTTTTCTGGAAATGAAGCTCCGTCAACATTGGTAGTGAAGAGGCTATTACTATCCTTGTAGTGTGGTGTTGAACTGCCTTTAAGGCTGGTGTGGCCTATTGCAGCAAAACTGATCCAGAGTCGCTGGTGGAGTAACCTATGCATTTGCCTGGCCCAGTGTGATTTCTGAATGAACAGAAAAATCTGGAGTTTGAGGCTGTGTTCGTTGAAGCTTGAGGAGATGTAGAATGTATAGATGATTTAACCAAAACAAAAAAAAAACCTAAATCAATTATCCTAAAATATAGCTCTTTGGAAGTTCTAGCATGTTTTAGTTTTATATTTTAATTATTTGTGTGTCTGTGAGGGAGAGTGCGAGTGTGAACTGATAGTCATGGTGTTTCATTGGTTCATAGCTTGATCATACCCACATTTCTCACCCAGACGTGGAAGAAAAGCCAGGACGCATCGTTTGTCTGTAGCTTTTGTACATGGTCTCACTGATATCTCCAGCTCCACACCAGCTTAAGGTCGGCGCTCTAGGTTCTTTCAAGTTTTCGACAGCCTCCCAAGTCCCAACGTTTGACCACTACTGGCAAATTTGGGAATAGCTATGAAAAAACACTGTCGTGCCCTAGACTGTTAAGAAGGTCAAGGTTGTTATTTCAGCTCATCATGGGACTTGCTTTGAGGGGGAAAAAAACTTTTCTTGTGGTCTCAGGGTTTTTTTTAGATCATGAAACCTTGCTTAATCCAGTTTGAAATGATGTATTGTGCATTTTCCTTAAGGCGTGTATATAGGCATACGATAGCCTGGCCCAGTCTCTGACCTTTGACCCTTTGTACTAAATGAACAGGTATGGAGATTACACCTTCACTGTGGCTGAATATATCTGTCATTTCATTGCTTGTTTTAATATTTAAACAAACGGCAAAAGCGTCTGCGTTTTTTATAATAGAGATGCAAAAAAAAAAAAAACAGTATCTCAATTCGTGAATATTTTATTATATGCATAGATGGACCAAACACACAACATTAGGTTGAAGGGCTGTTGCGGCCATTTGTATTGAGTAGTCTACCTGTGCACAGGTAAGGTTTAAGGACTGCTCTAAATGAATGTTTCTATCCTCATGATTGAAATTTGGTTATGCAGTTTTTTTTTCTGGCTGGGCAACATGCAATGTTGTGTGGTTTTAAAGGCCTTTTGTTAACTGCATCCAGGGCCTAGTTGTATGTCCACTATACTGACTTAAGGATCCACAATGATCCATAGACCTCGGGCTTTCATAGTTCTAAGCATCCCCACTGAGGAGTATTCAGATTGGCATTGACTCAACGCAGAATGCTGTCTAGGTGGTCTTATGTTCTTGTTGAGGACAATGGTTCCTTCTGTCGTAGTAAGTCCCTTTGTAGTGCGACCTGCTCTTACGAACATCACACATCACTGGTATAAATGTCCGTCCCCCTCACACACACACACACACACACACACACTTTTTCTCGCCATTGGGCTAGCTGTTCTCTTATGGGAGATTTAACCAACTGAACATCCCCGCTGAGCCTTGTTAGACACTAGAGTAAAGCCAGTTGGTTATTACTAAGAACGCGTAGATTCCATGGATTCTGATAACTACCAACTACAATGGAGCGGGGGTGGGGGGGGGGGGGGGGGGGGATTCTGTCCATGGGTGTTTGAATGTTTTGAGTGTTGAACGTTCACAGCTTTGTCATCTCCATCTTTAAATCGCTCCAGTTCATGGCCAGATTGCTTCATCCGCCCCCTCAATTTTTTGTTGTCATTTTTGGTGAAATCTTAACTGGGAGATCACAGATTTGTTTGAAATTAGTTTTGCAGCCAGATGTTTGTGTGTGTAACAATGCACAGTATTTGGGGCCAAATATTGTCTGTATTTGGTTGGGTGTGTAAGCTGAGAGTGCATGCGCATTTGAAAAATTCTAAACTAATGCAGTCTTACCAGAAGTTGGATGAGCTGAAAGTAGCGCTGCAGTTTTGCCTAGAGAAGGACCAGAAAAAGGAAGTGTTCTAGTTATTAGTTTTGGTGGTGCTATGGGGGTTGGTCTGGTCAGTCAGTTGTCTGGATTGACGGCATACTGTTGATGTGCTCATTTTAGAAAAACTATATAGAATAAATAAATAAAAAAAACAGACCAACAACCCCAATAAATATGTATGTTTAATAATTATATAATAAATGACACCTTGAGCTTAATCAGCCTTATGTTTAATTTCTTTTGTATTTTAATGTTTTTTTGGCAGGTGTCTCTTGGGGTGGATTGATTCACCTCAAATGGTTTTCTTTTTTCCTTTCTCAGGAGCTGTAAACTACAGATCAGGAATATCCCCCCTCACATGCAATGGGAGGTGAGTGTGACATGCCTCTACATTCTGTCACTCACTGTGGCCCAGGCCGTGTGTGTGTGTGTGTGTGTGTGTGTGTGTGTGTGTGTGTACACACCTCCTCCGACTCGAGTGGGAAATGTCTATTATAAAGATTTTGAGTGTTTCAGGAATGTCACACTTACGCACGCATATGCACACGCGCGCGCGCGCACACAAACACACACGCTGCACACATGCCACATGTAGGACTTTCACCCAGCTGAAGCTTGAACCGCAGATAAGCCAGAGTGTATATTTGTGTGTGCGCACGACGCTGCATTGAGGTGTGTGTGTGTGTGTGTGTGTGTGTACATGCATGTATTTGTGTGTAAGGTTCATGAAGTGATTTTCATGTGTAGGGTGAGAAGCATTCTGACAGATATTGTGTGTATGCATTTATTTACAGCGTGTGGAATAGCATATGGAATTGCATACACTTACGTTTGACTTGTGTGTGGGTGTGCACATCTGCCTAGTTGAAAAGTGTGTGTGTGTGTGTGTGAGCTCCAGTTAGTCTCTCTCCCCATCTTCCTCTTGCCCCTGCAGCTAGGGGCCTCTGGAATGTAAGCCCCGCCCTCTCTTGCATTGTCCTTTGATCAGCAGAACAGGGGCCTCCCTGATTGATAGCTACATTGACCAATCAGATGGGACTGCCTGGGTTCGGGGGACTCTCCCATGTCTGGGTAATCAGGGGATTTGTGTGTGTGTGTGTGTGGGGCGTGATTCATATATATGTGAACGTGTGTTTGTGTGTGGCGTGTGATTCTATATGTGTGTGTGTGGCGTGATTCATATATGTGAACGTGTGTGTGGCGTGTGATTCTTTGTGTGTGTGTGTGGCGTGTGATTCTATGTGTGTGTGTGTGTGTGTGTGTGTGTGGAGTGATTCATATATATGTGAACGTGTGTGTGGCGTGTGATTCTATATATTTATGTGTGTGTGTGTGTGTGTGTGTGTCCTCGCAGTATGGCTGGCCCTTGACCCCTGTGTGTAAAGAGGGAGGGCGTGGGAGTGGGAATGTGTCCATGTGAAGAAGCAGTCGGTAAAGGCCAGAGTGGCTACCAAACTTTTATCAGCAGCCACCACCGACCGACCGGCCCCTCTAACCATAACCCCAGGCTGGCCACTGGTTACGTCACCATGGCTAGCTGGATTAGCAAGCTGTGTCCGGTGGGATGGTATTGAACACTAGTGAACAGCGTGTTCCAAGCGATTGTTCGATTTTTACTTGCCCATCTTACTAACATTGACTACATTGCAGATTTCTCAGCCTTGCCAACTTATTCCAAGGAGACTAATGTAGAATAGTTGAGTGTAATATGAAAACATGTTATAGTAAATTATGTCTAATATCATAGTAGAATGAAATGTTTTTACTAGACAAAATGAGTATATACAAACTGAAGTGTGTGTGTGTTAATGTATCCGGTTTATTTCCATGGAGAGTGTCATTGAAAAACTAGTCTTTTTTTCTAAGAGATGGAACAGGTTGGTGCTACAGGTGTTCTCGTATCCCTTTGTGTTCTATCCAGCATTGGCCAAGCAGTGTGTGTGTGTGTGTGTGTGTCTTTGTGTGTGTGTGTGTGTGTGATCTTCAGGGATTGTGAGAACATTATTTTCCAACACCTGTCCCAAAGTGCTAGTTATTTTTTTTTTTTTATGGTCAGATATCACTACCCGAGACTATTGATGGTCCTCCTTAAGGTGTTGCAATACATTGCAAAATGCAGTAGACTCATTGTGATGATGGAACAACAATTGCCCTTTCGCCAGCTCTGAATTACCCAATATTTTGAGTGATATCGCCAAAGCAGGCAGTCTCCATTTGTAAATGGTGAACTTTGTGGAAATTATTTTTGTTCTCAGCCATTTTGTAAGTACTATGCAACCAGTGTTGGCCAATAGTGCTCTGGATGGCCAATAGGGCTCGGGATCGTGATGTGAACTTCGCGGGCAGCCATATTGGCAGCCTCACTCCTTAGTTTACTATGCACCTTGTAAGGATTTACTCCCGCCTGTTAGTGTGTTCCTGTTTCTTAGTTTTTGCCTTCTTGGTCGTATGTTGTGGTGTAGTGGGGTGTAACAGCGCAGCACGATCACAAGAGAAAAATAATCGCTAATACTATACATTTTCTGCTGCTTGTTTTCTGCATCTGAATAAATGGATTATTATTTATTACGTTCGGTGCTCTACCAACATGGCGGCAATATTCCTAGAATGCTATGCGTGTGCCCGAGCCGTATTCACCAGAATGTACAGAGTACTCAAAGAAGCCTCCAAACACTTCAGTTAACTTACATTTGTCACAGCCTTGTTTTGTGTAAAGTGGCCCCAGTCATGCTTTATTGATGAAGGCAAAGACAATGTTATTTCTCATAACTTGGCTCATACATGTAATGTCTGAAGCTTTGACTGTGAATGCTTTGACTAGTGCTTAATAGGCACTCCTATCCTCTAGTAGCCTACTAGTATTGACAGATGCAGTGGTGATACCTAGCTATAGCCTCCTCTGTACTGGAGCTTAAATGCTATTCTATTGCTGTAGCTATAGTTCTATAGGTTAAATGTTAATATCTTAAATGTGATTATAATGCTGCAACTGTAGCTTAAATATTAAATGCTAAATGTTATTTTATTGCTGTAAGTGACTTTGGATAAATGCATCTGCCAAATGGATTAATGTAAATGAAACGGAAAATATTTAGCTGATGGTCATACGCTTAGGTTCTCTTAGTTTGTTTCAAAAACATTTTATTACTGTATTAGACAAAAAAGACTGTATTTTGCCTTAAAGGAACACTTCACCGTTTTTTCATATTAAACTATGTTATTCCCTTAACTAAGACGAGTTGATGCATACCTCTCACGTTTGAATGCGTGCACTCACTGGCTCTGGTGCGCGGCGCAACTTAGCCCAGTTCATTCATTAGGATCCAAACAAAGATGAAGTAAGAAGCAACCAAACACCTCCATGTTTTCCCTATTAAAATACAGTAACATGAGTAGTCACACAACCAAGTATGGTGAGGCAAAATAAAACGTGGTGCATTTCTAAGCGGGTAAGAGGGATAACTATATTGTGTGGCGGAATAACACTTGGGAGCACTTCGACTCGGAGCAGTAATATCCTCACTCCAAAGTGAAACTGAAAGTGCCAGAGTGATGATATTACTGCGCCGAGATGTTTGGTCGTTTCTAAATTCATCTCTGTTTGGATCCTAATGAATGAACTGGGCTAGCTAAGTGCTATCAAAGTAGCACCACGTGCCAGAGCCAGTTAGTGCACGCATTGAAACGTGAGAGGTATGTATCAACTCGTCTTAGTTAAGGGAATATAGTTTAATATGGAAATGGTGAAGTGTTCCTTTAATCTAACAGCTTGGAAGTCCTTTTATTATGTACTAATTTATAATAGTCAGAATGGCCTGTCTTCCCAGTCATAGCTTACCAGTCTGCGGAGAACCGGCCTTGCAAGTTCGCTCTCCTCCAACCAAGAGAATTACAAATCAATCTAAGGCAGTTGTGCAATAGCCTATTTTTTGTATGAAATCGTGTAATATTGCCTTGTCAGTTGATCTGACTTGTCGGAGATTATCTTTGGTGGTTTGTAGGCAAATCCATGACTCTGTGCAGGGAGAAGGGTGCAAGCCATGTCTGGTGTTTTACGGTAGTTATGTCAAATACAAATGGCTCCACGGCTTTAAAGGGAGCCCACTAGCAAAAATGGGGTCAAGCTGCCCAAATAACCTGCAAAAAATCTGACCCCACTAGAGTGTGCGCTAACTATTCTATTAAAAAAGGCTTTTTTGATTTGAAGATGGGTGCCGACATGTGTGAAGTGGTTTACACACGGTCACTAGTATCACCGTCCTATTAGGCAAGTCCACCCACTCGGCGACCATGTTGATGACGCACTATGGGCAGTTATCAGGCAGCTATTTTCGAAGTGAATGGGGAGGCATACAGGCAGGGGCGGGATGTGTAGACTACTGCCATATTAGCATTCGGCATAAAGGCCAAAAGATATACAAAGACTGTAGAAGCTGGCGCACATGCTGTCCGTCACTGAAACGGCTGCCTACGGAACCTTTTAATTGGTACGGTGTTGTAGTCGGAAGCTTGAATACCTTGGGACAGGCATGGCGATGCAGAACAAGCCCATAGAAGAAAAGCAGCATGTCTGTTTCGTCTCAGCAGTAATTTTAGTACAGTCTCTCTTCCCTGCAATGAAACAGATTGTGCTAAAATGACTGCTGAAAAGCAGTCATTTCAGCATAATCTGTGTCTCCGCGGTAATTTCAGCATAGTCTCTGTTTGCGGTTCAGCAGTAATTTCAGCATAATCTGTTTTCAGTTTCAGCAGTGATTTCAGTAATGATGCTGTACAAACACATGAAATGCTCTGCTTTTTAGCAATCACCATGGTTGCTGCATTGAGTGCATTCTGGTTTCCTGGTTCTGTTGGAGTCAAAGTAACCATATGTAGGCAGGCCTCCACCGCACGTGCCCCCAACTGTCTTATGTGAATATGAATGTCCATTACACACACAAGACCATTGCATTAGTGCAGTATCCACATTTAGATCCACTGGTGCTATCATTTTTTGTGACTTATTTTGTTCACAATCATTTCTAGGATTTTTTATTTATACACACACACACGCACACGTGTTTCATTTTAGGCGTGCAAGTGTGCACAAGACTCAATGTTTTCGTGTGTGCCTCTTGTTTTTCAACTGTGACTGAAAAACAATGTTTTTGATGTTGGTTAACTAAAATGACACATGGTCAGGCACTTAATATATTTGTGTGGGAACTCTAATTTGACACATGGCCCACAAGCGAAAAAGCCTACTGTTGATTATTGTTAAACATCATCCACTACACATCTGTACTGAACCCAACTTTCTGTACCTAAACAGTTCAGTATGAATACTCGTACCTTTAAACCCCTTCCATTTGTAGCCTATTCCATGGCCACACTAATAGAATGCTGGGAAAATAAGAAGGCAAACTGAACCAAAAGATCCACCCCATAAAAATGTTTTGCCAATAAATATCAACCTTGAGGTGCCGATCAGCCACCCAATCACAGAGGAAGCTTTGCCTAATTCCCTGAGTGTGCCACCACACAGTGATATGATCAGCTTATGCAAAGGTAACCATGATTGTGGTGCGGTTATGGAAAATCAAGTGGTGGCACAGAGTGAAGGGATGAGTTCACTTCAGTGTGTGTGTGTGTGTGTGTCTGCCTGGTGAGATTGTGGTGTGTGTGTGTGTGTGTGTGTGTGTGTGTGCACGCAAATGGGCTTGTTTGTTTTGAACAGTGGGTTCCCTCTGTTGCTGCTCTTGACTCCCTCTCCACATCTCTTGTAGGTTCTGGATGGGTTGTTGGCACAGTACGGCACAGTTGAAAGCTGTGAACAAGGTAAGAATACACGCACACACACGCACTAACACGCTCACGTTTCCTTTAAGCTCACTCCTCTCTGGTCTTTTGACAGTGAACACCGAGACAGAAACGGCTGTAGTAAATGTACGCTATGGAGCCAAGGACCAAGCTAGACAGTAAGTCTCTCTCTGTCTCTATATTTCTGATATGTTGCTGATTGGATCATAAACAGCCACAGCAACAAAGAGGAATGTGTTATTGTGTTACATGAACACCATGTGAGTAACTTACTTGCCATAGCTACACATATTCCATAGTCAATCTGAGTACTTGAGGGTGTACATAAGAACCTTTCATTTCGGCATTCTCAGCATTGCCAACACATAACCATAACTAAACCATCTAGCCTATGGTATTTAGCAGTCACTTTTGTCTAAAGCGACATACAAATGCAACAATGCATTAGTTACATTTAACCGTAAACTATTTAAAGGTTGGTAATACTACAATGTCAATTCAATCAATAGCTTAATGAAAATAACTATAATAAACAAACCATAATGCATACGAAACGGTGAATAAGCTACGTGCATGTTGAACAGATATGCCTGTAGACCCCACTTGAAAGACTCACAAGAACTTAGTAAGTTAGTAAGTAAAATGTATTTATAGAGTAAATTTAAACACAGCTTTCACTGTACAGAGTAAAGAAATAAAGGGGGGGAAAGCACAGACGCAGATCAACAGTAACAGCAGGAGACGATAACACAGGCGACAAGTGCAAAGTTACAGACAGAACAACAGGCAGAAGGTTTACGGAGCATAGGAAGGATAAGGTAAAAAGATGGGTTTTGAGCCTAGACTTAAAAACACAGATGGAGGGAGCATTTGTCCAGGGGCAATTTGTTCCACAGCCGTGGCGCAGCAACTGCAAAGAGCACTGGGCAACTCATTCCACCAACAAGGAACCACAGAGGAGATGAGTCTTGAATGTGACCTACAGTAGTGTTTATGGCTGGTCCACACAACAGCGTCATCAGAAGACCGCAGTGGGCGGTTGGGGATGTATCTTAATCATTGCATAAAGATAGCAGGGAGCATCCTATAGGCCAAAGTGAGAGATTCAAATTTAATTCTGGCCTCTAGAGCCAGTGGAGAGTAGGAGAGGAGTTGCATGTGTCCTCTTTGACTGATTGAAGACCAGGTGTGCTGCTACATTCTCAACTGCATTCAGTTGTAACACAGGTAGGCCCGCTAACTGTGAATTACGATAGTCCAGCTTGGAGATAACATGGCCTGTAGAAGAAGTTGCGTCGAATCTTGTGTCTGATGAGATCTTATCTTCCTAATCTTAATCTTATAGTAAAGGATAAACTGACCTCATGGACCCGTCATTGACATGATTTTGCAAGGCTACATGCTCAGAGAAATTCAGTCGGTCATCAATTATGTCGCAGAAGTGTGAACTTGTTGTATTTTGGTGAAGGACGAACTGTTCTTGCCCAAACCGTATTGACTCATGTGGTGTCATGTGGCCTACAGCTCTGATCTTTTCTGCTGGCTTCCACACGATGGGTTAGTGTTAAAGTAACATGCCAACCTTTAGACACTGGCAGTCAAGGTCATTTCCCCAGAGTTGAATGAGAGGACAGGTACCCTTCTCTATGCGTCCAACAACCTAGTCATTTAGCCATTGTTAGCCTGACGTAGCAGAATTCGTTATGCTAAAAGGGCGCAAACTGATCTAGCCCACTTTCAGCAAATGATGCTACATTAGGCTAAGACTAGCTATAGCAAATGGATTAGACTTCTCTGCTGAGATCTGTCCTGCTGGGCTGAAGCCGTTGGGGTCCACACTGAACTGGTCCAACACAGCAACTGGGAAAACTGCCCATGGGAATAGAATGTAGGGATGCATTCATCCTTCTATAGGTGTCCCTCTGTTGGTGTCAACATTTTGAAGACATTTTATTACCAATTTTGAAACACTCGGTAAGAAGTAAAATGTGCCTACACCGCAGTGAGTTGATTTACTTTTGGAGTCTGATTGGCCTGGAACATGGTGTTGGGGATGGATGAGCCTGTCCAGCCTACTGGGTGGAATATCACAGGTCTGCCCTATTGCCTACCAGAGCCAAAGTTAGCTCTGCACTGCCCTCTGCTGGAGGAAGGTGTCCCTGTCTTTGGATGTAGCAGACTCTGGCCCAGAGCTGGCCCGGCCTGCACTACCTCCAGAGGTGGCTGCCATCTGAAGGACCTGTCCCAGCTAACTGTGTGTGTGTGTGTATGTGTGTTTCTCAGGGCACTGGAGAAACTGAACGGGTTCCTGATGGAGAGCTATGCGTTGAAGGTTTCCTACATCCCTGACGAGCTGGCCACGGGTCCCGAGGGCCCAGGCCTTGGCGGTCGTAGAGGGATGGCCCCCCGCGGCACTCCCCGCTCAGGGTCCCCCTCGCTGGGCGCGCGCCCCAAGATGCAGTCGGACGTGCCGCTGAGGATGCTGGTGCCCACCCAGTTTGTGGGCGCCATCATCGGCAAGGAGGGGTCCACCATCCGCAACATCACCAAACAGACACACTCAAAGTAAGACTCATGCTCACACTCACGTTGACACACACACACACGCACACACACACACTTGCATACATATGTTTGTGTGTAAACACACATGCTCACAGAAGTCTATCCATCTAAGCACCTATGCATCCTGATCAACATGACACGGCAAATTAGCTCATAAGCTTTTAAAGTCCCCTGGAACACACAATGTCGACATGTTTGCCTTGAAGTCACTTGTCAAAGTACTCTGTTCTGCTTCTTATTGAAGGCCGGTGAAACAATGCAATTAGCTCGTTAAAGTCTGAATGAAGAAGAACATCTGATTAACCTCTAAGCTAAGACAACTCCGCGTAGAACCCCAATAGTGGGCATTAATGGTAGTGTTGAAGAATGTTGTTTGTTTTGTGTGTGTCATGTGCTTGTATATCGTCCACGGAATTGTGCGGTTCTATCTACGTTCTGAGTAGTTCTGAGATGTGCTTCAAAGTTTTAGGATTCCATAGAGTTATACGGATGTGAAGTGGAACAAGCCTCTTTAGATATAATGTCCAAAAACGACAAACACCTCACCTCACCTTCTTAAGTTGTCAAAGTAAGAATGTCAATAACGCAATTTAGACAAACATGTCAGATAGGACCTTTATAATTGTAACAACGATATGTGTTCCTGTTTGTGTAGGATTGACATCCACCGTAAGGAGAACGCGGGAGCTGCAGAGAAGCCCATCACGGTGCACTCGACCCCCGAGGGCTGCAGCTCCGCCTGCCGTAGCATCATGGAGATCATGCAGAAGGAGGCCCTGGACACCAAGTTGTGAGTCTGACCACATCGCTCGCTCATTCTCACTTGACTAGTTGCATGAAAGGTTCTCTGAGCTTGTTTATTTCCTGCAGAGCCAAGTGTGTTTGTTGCATTCAGAATAGCGGCAGTTCCAAACAACTGGCTCCATAGGAAATAAACAAGCTCACAGAGAGCCTTTCATGCGGCTAGTTAATTGTCCCTGGTTTCCCTTCATCAACCTCCTATCTGTAGCACCCTCTCTGTCTTCATCTCATCCTCCTGTCTCATTCACATCTCACTGGTGCCCTCTGTGGCCATCTGATCTCGGCTCGCCCTCTTATTCTTCACTCTTGTCAACACAACGGACGCTCATCAGAAGACCGCAGTGGGCGGTTGGGGATATACATCTTGGTCATTGAATTAAGATGGCAGGGAGCAGATTCTGTTAGTGTCCCATAGGCCAAAGTGAGAGATTTAATTCTGGCCACTATAGGGAGTCGGTGGAGAGTAACGAGGTGAGGAGTTACATGTGTCTTGTTTGGATGATTAAAGACCAGACATGCTGCAGCATTCTGAATCAGTTGTAACAATCTTAATACACAAGCAGGTAGGCCAGCTAACTGTGAATTACAATAGTCCACCTTGGAGATAACATGGCCTTTACAAGAAGTTGTGTGGAATCTTGTGTCCAACAAGATCTGATCTTCCTAATTTTGTAAAGGATAAACTGACATCACTAACCCGTCAGTGAGTGCTTAATATTGCAAAATCATGTCAGAAGTTCAATCGGTCATCAATTACGTCGCATACTGTGTGAACTTGCATGTGTGTTGGTGAAGGACGAACTGTTCTTGCTGAAACAGTATTGACTCATGTGGTGACATCTGTAGTGTGTTGAGTTGGGAAGGCGGACTGTTTGTCTGGCTCAGTCTCACTCTCTTCTCTCTTTATTGCACACTCACAATCTCTCTGTCCTCTTTCCTCCATGGTGCCCTCTCCTCGCTCTCCTCAGTCTCCTCTCTCCTCTTCTCTCTTCTCCTCTCCTCTCTCGTGTCTTCTCTCCTCTTCTCTCCTCTCTCCTGTTCTCTCCTGTTCTCTGTTCTCTCCTCTCTCCTCTCTGGTGTTCTCTCCTCTCTCTCCTCTCACTCTGATGCCCCACTCTGTAGTTGTTTTTCATCTCCTCCGTTTCTGACCGGTCCCCTCTCTAAGGCAGGATAGGACGTGGTTATTTTGCCCTCTGGATGGCAGTGGTAGCGTAATGGCTAAGTAGCCGGGTTGGCATGCAGTTGCCAGAAATGTGGGTTCACTTCCCAGCAGTCACTGTTGTGCCCTTGAGCAAGGCATTTAACTGTGGGGAGACTGGCCCTGGTAATAATTGGCATATGTAGATTGCTTTGGATAAAAGTGTCTGCCCAAGTGGTAAGGGAGTAAGTACATGTGCTCCTATGTTGGTGTCCAGCAGGATGCTTCCATTAGTAGCACATGTGTTTGCTTGTCTTGTGCTCCCAAAATGCTCAGAATCCATTTCAGTTTGGCGTGACTTCACTGCCCGCTAGGCTTTCATAGCACAGCCTTGCACAGTTCTCCAAGTGACCAGGAGCACAACATGGATTGCCTATGGACTCTAGTGCCTTTTGGCTTGGGTCGAATTCAGAGAAGGCCATCTCGCTCTCACTCAGGTCCTAGGTTTGATGCAGATATGACGGCAATCAGTTCCTGTACTGTTCTCATAGAGTGCTGTCTATGTGGGTTTTTTATGATCTAATGAGAGGTCACTTTATCAGTTAAAGTACTGCGGTGACAAGATATTGATGGGTCATATTGATACTTATGTCCAAGCTCCAAATCGGTATGAAACACAGGATATGACTCATCTCTGTACTTAAGTCGCTTTTTTTAGTCTACAATACATGGAGTGGTTAGTTTTAAAACACAATCTAATACCTTAAACTAACAACTTCAAACTCAATTTGATACTACATTGACTTACAATGCAGGGGGATGATGTGTCTGAAATGGCCAATGTGTTCCTGGAATGCCCATGTTATATAATTGCTGCAGGTAGGAGCAGGACCCTCATTGCCGTTTAAATGAATTGGGTCCCCCCTTAACGCTAAACAGGCTCCCAGTACATTGGACATTGACAGAGGAAAAGTTCTATATTACTTTATTCTATGCTTAAAGGATGGAATGGATTTTATGCGATTTCAAACCCGTAATATTATTGTCACATTCAATAATCATGTCCTCACAACCGCTAGCTGCTGATTCCGTGATTGCACTTAAAAAAAAAAATATATCAGTCTCGGTAGGAAATCTGGAAACTAACAAAGTGGAGGCAGCCTGTCCCACAAACAAAAATTAAACTCTGTGGAACTTCTCTGGGTACACTGAAGGCAGCGTCCGCTAATTTGAATCTTAACACGAACACAACTGCCTGCGCAATTCCTGACACTGCCTTTAAAGTAAGAGTCAGTGCTGACCAGTTTTACACTCTCACTGTCCGTCCCTCGGTATCATTAATGATTTTTCTGTTCCTACCAAAGCCCTCAGTTGCACCATAAAGTTTGGGTTTAAGATTTAAAACTTAAAACTCTTCAACTATGATCAGAATAGTTTTATTAAACATTATGAAAATCTGCACCACTGAGGTTTGAATGGTTTTGAAGAGTATTAATTAACCCAGGAAATCTCTCTTTTCTCCTGCTCAGCACGGAGGAGATCCCTCTGAAGATCTTGGCTCATAATAATTTTGTGGGCCGTTTGATCGGCAAAGAAGGACGCAACCTGAAGAAAATCGAACAGGACACCGAGACCAAGATCACCATCTCTCCGTAATTCCCGTTTTTAAAAACTGTTAAATGTGTCTGTAAAGAGAGCTACAAGTAGATATATAGGTAAAATCAAACAGTTGGTTAATGAATTTCCAACATTGCCTGCGCTCTTGCATGGATATTAAATGATCTCATTTGTGCCCTCTAGTGTTTTGAATCATGTTTACTCTTTAATGTTTTCACTCGCACCTTCAATTTGGATTGTCTGACCCTCTCCCCCTCCCCTTCTCTCAGTCTGCAGGACCTGACGCTGTACAACCCTGAGAGGACTATCACTGTGAAAGGATCTATCGAGGCCTGTGCCCAGGCCGAGCAGGAAGTGATGAAGAAGATCCGAGAGGCCTACGACAACGACATTGCTGCTATGAACGTAAGCTGTGCTCTACCCTGCCCTCTAGTGGTGTGGCCCCACTCCTGCGTCAGCCCTGGCAGAGGTTAAAGCACAGGGTGCAGTACCTGTCCCATCAAGAACTGTCAGTCTGTGTAAATGGTCTCACCTGATTTCCACCCCCCTGTGTGGTCTCTCAAGCACAAACTCATGCTGTGTAGTGTACTGACTTTCAAGTGCTTGCACTCTAAACTGAGCCCTGGTCTTAAGCGTGTGTAATTAAAGTGTATGGTAAAGTATCTGTGTGTGTGTGTTTTAAGTGTGAGCTAACATGATCCCTAGATCTCACCTGGCTCTCTTGCGCTTGCTCTGTTGCGCGCTCTTTCTGTAGTTACAGTCGAACCTGATCCCTGGACTGAACTTGAATGCCCTGGGGCTGTTCCCCGGCGGGGCGTCTGGAGGAATGAGCCCCTCCATGGTGTCTGCGCCCCCTGCAGGGCCTCAGGGAGCCTACCCCTCCTTCGGGGTAAGTAGCCAGGGTGTCCTCTGTGTGTGTGTGTGTGTGTGTGCGCTCTGTGTGTTTCTTGGGGTATTAAGCCCCCAACGTTGTCTTCAAGGCAGCACTGCCTGGAAAGTGCTGGGGTTAAGCATGGGTTAGGGTTAGGACTAGGTGCCTTTAAGTCGATGGTGGCAGTGCTGCCTGGAATACGACGTTGGGGGCTTAACCCCATCAAGCGCTCTGTGTATTGTAAAGAGAAAAAAGGCTGTCCGTAGTCTTTTCTGTTCAAATTGCTGTGTGGTCGGTGGATAGCACTTAGGTGTGTGGGCCTGTTCAGAATGAGCTGTGCCTCTTGAGCAGGCGCCTCCCTCCTCCTCGGCTGAGGAGTCCCACTCTTTGCTCCCTCTCTTCCCTCCTCTACCTCCTTCTACCACTTTCTCCTTCTACCACTCTAGTACTTGTTAACGTATCGGCCCTACTGTGCGCTAGTGCTAGTGCTAACAGATGCAATAGTAATTCCTAGCTCTAGTCTCCTCTGCCCTGTAGCTTCTATTCTATTACTCTAAGTGTCTTTGGATAAAAACATCGAATGAATGAATGTAAATGTAATTCTGGTCTATTGGCCCGTCCCTCTGTAGCTTGTAGCTACAGGTGCTAATTTATTGCAAGTGTAACTGAAATAATTTCATTTCACTGGACTGGTGGTATCCAAACTGGTATCAACATTGTCTTTAGACTGATTGACCTGAGCCAAGCCTATTGCGCCTGTGCTTAACTGTACAGCCCTAGTGGGAGATTCAAGCTGCCGATCTCAACGACACTGCCTGACACGGCCACATTTAGGCCATTGCATCTATGAGTGAGTGTGATGTGCTTCATCATGCAGAGGTCATTAATGGTTCACGTGTGGGTTTGGGAAAAAGACTGGGTGAACAGAACTCGGTGCTTGGAGTGTTCATGATATAAGAGTGCTCGCGCATCTGCATAGTTCAACAGGTGTCGGATACTAAACGATGCAGAAGGAAAAGGAAAATAACGGCACAGTCTTTTATGCCCCCAATGGCAATTTCATTGTACAACGTCGCGGTCACTCTGGTTTTCATCAGTTCCATCTTCTGCTTTGACAGAGCAGGGCTGCTGAGAGTAAGGCTGTCCTGGTTCTGGATTTCCTAGTAAAATACTTTTCAATCAAGAGTTCCTAACCTGCCCTCATCCAATCTCGCTCACGCACACAGAGAACACACACTTTAAGTCTTTGTGTGTGTATGTTGGTTATTTTTTAGTCTTGTTGTGTGCGTGCTCTCTAGTTCATGTGTGTGTTTGGTAGTCATGTGTCAGTCTCATTGTATATGTTAATGTGTGTGCTCTCTCTCTCTCTCGTATGGAGTCCGCGTTGGTCTTTAAGTCTCATGTATAAGTGTGTGTATGTGTGTGTTCTCTCTCTAGTACGGTGTATGTGGTAGTGAGGCTGCTCCTTGGCCATTTCCAGCAGGCAGTCCCTCCCTGTCTGTAAGTCCCGCCCTCTGCGACTAAAGCACTGCACGATTGGTTGCTGCTCGCCTGTCAGACAGTTGGGCTTGGGGCTGCTGGTTTTTCATTGGCTGGGGACTAGAGCTCTGAAGCCATTCCTATTGTATAGGTTCTGCTCACACATGTAACACGGCTCTCCTAGTAATGGAGCCACTGCAATGCAGTGTAATGCTGGATGGTGTGTGTGTGTGTGTGTGTGTGTGTGTGTGTGTGTGTGTGTTTATTGAATGATTAACACCATATGATCTAGTTTGCTGTTGGCCATCCAGGCTGCTACTATTATTAGTGGTAGTTAGTATTAGTGTGTGTGTGTGTGTGTGTGTTGCCAAACCTTGTATATGTGAGGCTTGTTGCAGTATATCTCTTGCTTGAGCTGTTCGTGTGTGTCTGTGTGCGAGTACAGCTTAGCAGTGCATGCAGCTGCTCTTCAGTATGAATAATCATGTTCATCCTATAACTATTCATCTCTGTGTGTGTGTGTGTGTGTGAATTTGCATATTTACGGTTTCGCTCTCCTGGTAGGGTCAGCCGGAAACTGAGACGGTGTTTCTGTTCATCCCCGCCCTGGCGGTCGGCGCCATCATCGGGAAACAGGGTCAGCACATTAAGCAGCTCAGTCGCTTCGCCGGCGCGTCAATCAAGGTGAGTGACAGCCAGGTGTCGACACACCCCTTCCTACTGCACTGCGGAAATGACCCTCCAAATATAAGACAAATGATTACAAATCTAAGCTTTGGCTGCCAGTGCGTTATGTAATTTAGGTAAAATTATTTTACTGAGAAAGCATTAGGTAGGCTTTACACTAAAAACAATACCAACTTGATAGAAAAAAGGAAATCCAAGGCACTCTTCTTTCAAAACTATATTAAAAAGCCTTTATTTAGCTGGCTATTTCATAGTGAAAAGTTAAAACCAGGGAGTAGCAATACCAACTTGATATTTGATCTCAATATTAGGATCAAAAATCTCGTTGGTCTTGTTTTAGTGTATATTATACAAAAGCAAATCTAGGCTTTTGTATCAAAGACTAGAGTGGTTGCCATTTCTCTGGACTCTCCAAGCAGGATTCTTGGCCTGTAATCCTCTGGCAGCCATGGCTGCATGTCCTCGATCTCTGAAGCAAAGGATACAAGGGCCCATATTTGTTCTGAATTATAGTTCTAATATTTGGTTGTTTGGGTGGCGTAATGGCCTAAGAGCTGAGCTAGATAGATAGTCTTTATTGTCCTATAAGGATATTCTTCTTCACACATCAATACATTCCATAAAAGAGATAGCAGCATTTGATGTTCACATCACACATCGCACATTGCACATTGCACATGAGCAATAAGAGCTGATGCATAAGAGCTGAACTAGGATACAGTAGACAAAGTTGTGGGTTCAATTCCCGACTACCACGGTTGTGCCCTTGAGCAATGCTTTTAACCTTGAGTCTAGGGAGACTAGCCCTTGTAGATTTTTATTGGGAGGCCTCAGTCCATTTATTTGGGCCTTGTGGCTGTCCTCCCAATAATGAGGCTGCTGTCTGATTAGATTGATTCCTGGTGGACAAAAGGAGCTGTGTTACCATGACTAGGCCTACATGTTCATAATAAGTCATAAAAAAGTGTCTGTAAAAGCCAAATAAATGATAATTTAGCTCCTTTGTCTGTCAGATTGCCCCAGCTGATGGTGCGGAAGCCAAGCAGAGGATGGTCATCATCACTGGCCCACCAGAGGCCCAGTTTAAGGTAAGTGCTCTGACCTTACACACTCTACTGCCTGATGTGTGTGTGTGTGTGTGTGTGTGTGTGTGTGTGTGGCCAAAGGCTTGTTTGTAAAAAAATACCATTTTTTTGATGCTACACATTTTTTCAAAAGTTATTGCTGCTTGAGACGGTCTTTAATGTCCCTAGGTGAATAATCATTTTCACACATCACTCAATATTCCACTGCCTAGAGTTTGGATACCAATGTAGAGGCAGAACCATCTCCAGTACCAGCCTTCATAACATTGCTAAAACAACAAATCTAATGGGCACCTCACACTTTTGTGCAGCACTGTATATTCCACACCCCACCCAGTACAAACGCATCACATCAGAAAACACAACTAGACGCATCATTAACACAGATCCACATAGCAGACAGGGGGACCGAAGCAGCAGAGACTCTCTTATGCCCGTGTCAGTGGCTTAGGAGGTAGTCATCATCCAGCTGCCGGATTGAGCCCCGACTCCTGACTCTATAGAGGTGTCCTTGAGAGACACTAAAGCCCAAACTGCCCCCAATGTGCAGGATGTTGCCTAGTATGGCAGCCCCCGCCATCAGTGTGTGAGCGTCTGTGAAAGGGTTGAATGTGAGGCATGAAATTGCGATGCGCTTTGAGTGCTCAGAGGAGTTGAAAAGTTAGTACTTTAGACCATTTAGACCATACTGTAGACCATACTGTAGACCATTTCAAGAGTTCCATTAGTGTACGAGTAGTTCTCACAAGATTTCCGTTTTAACATTATCTTAATGCAGTAGAAGTAGTTTGGGAACAAAATAGAACGTTCAAGCCTTTTTGTTTTTCTTGGTGAAGGAGTCTATGAATGCAGTCCATTTGCCTGCAATGCCTTTGTTGTGTGTGTGTTCTTTGGGAAACTTAAGAAGGAGAACTTGTTTCAGCCGACCTGGTCTATAAATGCATTTCCCATTGTTTGTGTGCTAGGCTCAGGGCCGTATCTTTGGGAAGCTAAAGGAGGAGAACTTCTTTGGGCCGAAGGAGGAGGTGAAGCTGGAGGCACACATCAAAGTCCCGTCTTCCGCTGCTGGCCGGGTCATCGGGAAAGGGGGCAAAACCGTACGTCGCACACTTACAGATATATACTCACACTGTAGTCAAAATGTTTTTACTGACATGTCTGTGTGAGTAAGGTATGCTATTGCCTCACTTCCCAATATGCAGACATGCACCTGACATGCACATTTGCTGAGTGATTTAAAAGCGTACCTGTCCATCAGGTGAACGAGCTGCAGAACCTGTCGAGCGCTGAGGTGGTGGTGCCACGGGACCAGACGCCAGACGAGAACGACCAGGTGGTCGTCAAAATCTCAGGCCACTTCTACGCCAGCCAGGTGAGCCGCGTAGTATCATGCTCAATAATAATAATAATAATAATAATAATAATTTAATTTATATAGAGCCTTTCTGAAACCCAACCTTTGAAGTTTGCCTACAAAACAGCTGCCATCTTTAAGATCCTATATCTTGCAACATGGGGATTTCTTTTAATTCTCACACCCTCGCGGGAACCAATAAGTCTCTAATGCAGACATTTTGCTCAACACACCTATGCCCTCTGCCTTAGAGTGGCTACTGTGATCTTCAGTGCACACACCCATGACTGATTAAGAATCATAAGAACAACCCTTTTGCACCCAGAATTTGATCACAAAATTGATCATTAAATTGGCGGATGTGGACTGGACATGCCTTAAATGACACAAGAAAGTGAATGACTATAAATATACACTGTGCCGATTTTAATGACCCAATATTGAATATTTCTAATTTTCTGAAAAGTAGCGATTTTGGATATAGCTGTTGTTCATCACAGTCACCATATTTCAAATGTAATGCTTGCTCATACACAAGTGACCATTACTCCTGTTCATTTCATCGAGAGACGGAATAAAGTGTTTAACGTGTGTGTGTGGGTGCACGTGTGCAGGTGGCCCAGCGCCGTATCCAGGAGATCCTTTCTCAGGTGAGGCGACAGCAGGAACCGAAGCCCGCCCCCTCTGGCCCTTCATTGGCCAGGAGGAAATGAAGCTGCTTGGTCACCTGGGAGACACGGTGCTGATTGGACAGGACATGATGACACGCCCACCCCAGTAACCAGGCCCTGCCCACCTGCCTTGGGGTCCGCCCACGTTGTGAGGATGTCCACCTCAACACGACTGTGTAGACTTTCCTTTTCCTTTTTTTTTTTAAGATCTCCAGAAAGACACGAGAAGGGAAGTCTCTTTCTCCGTGTCAATTGTGCTTTGTTGCACACTCTCCCCACAAACGTTTCCGTTTCTTTTTGCCAAGGATGTTTACTTTAAGGAAACTCTGTTTTTGCAAATCTGTAATTGGTTCATGAAGTGATCCTCTAGTTGAGGTTGAAGATTTCACTCACATGTTGGGCGGAGACTGGGTGTGGCCTAAAGGGACTGGGCAGGGCTTAAATGTATGGATAGTGGCATTTTATAAATTTGGATGCATTTTTATATATATATATATATCTAATAGGAGGGTGGAAACCTGGCCACTGTCGACTGAGGGAGTGTTGATATGGGGTTGGCCAGGAAACCAAGTTAATATGCATTTTACTCATCTACCTCAGGCGCTAGAACCTCAGAGAAAAAATATCTATATAAATATATATATATGAAAAATGATCCTTTCTTATTTTTATTTTGCTTTGTGGTATTTTGTATACTTTATAAAGCTAATAGTTCTTGAACATTTTTATTTTTTTAAGAAAAAAAAACTAAATGAAAATGGTCAGCCACCAACTTGCTGGTTCTCGACTGCCGCGGTTTCCCCAGATGCACGCGCCTCATGAAATGACCTTGACGTGACCTTGTAAATATAACTGTGTGTGCGCATCTGGCGTTGACCGAAGCGTTGGCCTCTGCTGTTGGTGGTCGAGTTGATGGGAGTATTAAAAAGAATCACCTCAACACCTCCTGAAGAATCGCCATCTGAAAATGTCACCCATCTCTCAATCCAGTAGAGCTGCAGAGCTAACCACCTATTCACACGGCAGGCATGCTGTTTCATTTCGCTTATTTAGTTCGGTTTTCATTTTCCTTTTTGGTTTTGTTGTTCTTCTGATGAATTGAAATCTTCTCAGCTGCTTCACTAACTTCACACTGCGTGTTTTTGACGTGTCGCGGGGACTCGAGAGGGGAGCCACTGCGCGCATGTCGTAGATCAGACACCCCTCTTCGTCCCCTGACACCATTAGTTTCCCCTTGCTCCGAGCAGGGCCTCTGACACCGGTAGCATTGAGGGTTAAGGGCCTTCGGTGGTCTCTCGTTTGGGCTGGGGGCCCTTTTGGAATGGGTTGCAATGGCACAGGGCTTCAGAGTTTTGTGACTAGTCACTGCATGGTTATGGGTTAGGGAGACCACACACACACACACACACACACACACACACACACACACACACACACACACACACACACACACACACACACAGTGGAGATATGTAGTGGTTTTGCTGTTCATGTTAAGTGGACACAAGATACAACCAGCATCCGTAGAGTAACTGGACATGAGATGGAACGAGGCAAACGTTTCCACCGACTTTTTGTTTTGTTTTCCTTTTCTGAAGATGCCTGAAAGGGCTGGAATATTCAAATTTGATAAATGCTCAATAAAAGTGAAATCAACTTTTCTTCTTTTTTCATGTGGAATGTAAGTATATGATTTGATTGTGGTAAAGAGCTTGCGTGTCATGCTTCCTCTAAAGGAAGAACACTTTCTACCTCAGCTGAACGGGACTGGGCGGGGCGGTGGAGGGTGTTTGCCCCTCCCCCCAAGGGTTCCGCGCGCGATGCCATACCTCACGTCCCCTCGCCAACGCTTTACACTCTGCAGATTGGCACCTCGTCACGTCAAACCACGCGACGCCAGGGAGGGCACAAGTGACTTTATTTTTTTCCTTTTTTTTCTGTCGCCATTTTGATCTACCTCTTTATAGACAAGTGTTTTGAATTGGAGGCATTTCTGTTAGATTCTAGGGTATGACTGACCCATTCCTTCAGGCGAAATCCAGTGAATCATGTTGTAACAATGCTTAGTTTTCAAGACTGCTTTTTGCCTACATTGTGTTATCTACCAATTGATTGAAAAATGTAAAAAAAAATAATAATAATAACTTGCTTTTCTTTCTGCTTTTCTTCCATTTTGGTGCTGTGGCTTCTGTGTAGATTAACAGATTTTTTTTCTTGGATAGGTCAGATAATTTTTTGGATTCAGTAAAATGAGAAATCTACTGCTTTATATAAAAAAAAAGAAGATCTGTATTTGTGTTCTGATTTGAGTTCCCCCCCCCCCCCCCCCATTTTGTCAAATGGATGCTCCAGCGCTGTTGATTTGCCTGGCTGGTATCCACCCTGTTTTTCTTTAGCTGTGTTGTGTGGGATGACGCGTACCAGATAGATGTCATATGGGTTCCCCATCTGGAATGGTCTTTGGACTTTCTGTTTTTTTGTTTTCTTTCTTTTTTTTGTCTTGAAGGGGAAAAAAGCAATCTGATTTCAGCATGTCCTTTTCCTTCACAGCGCTTGTGCCACCACACACACACACACGGACTCCACCTGTCAAAATGCCTCAGATAAATAAAGAAAATAAGTCAAGTTGGCTCCTAACTGCTGTCTAGCCTCTTTTTTTCCACTCACTCTCGCCCTAACACTTTCTGGCTTCTGCTTTCCTACTTGGCAAAGGGACAAGAGGGGTAAGCACTCCTTGTCTCCACACACACACACCCATCCACTCCATCATGGCCGCCAATGCACACACTCTGTGGCTTCTGTCCGGGGAAGCCAAATGGATGGACAATGAGGGTGTTTGACATACTCCAATGCTAGTGCTTTATGAAGTCCAGTCCAAATTCCATTTGATTGCTGTTTACCTTAAATGGTCTTTGAAGACCACATTATGCCCTTAACAGGAGGCCCAAAGATGTCTAAAGGCCAACATGTCTGGCGTGTCAATTGATGCTAAAGATTAGAACTCCATTACTTTTAACAGAGCAAAGCCCACTGATTCCAAAGTTTAGAATATTCTGTTAACCGTCGATTCCATAGACGAGAATGTTGTCGCCAGTGGGTGTTAACCTTAACACCGTAATGTAAATGTCAATTTATTTGTATAGCACATGTAAAAACAACAATAGTTGACTAAAGTGCTGTAATGTACTGGAGATCAAATCCTCAGATCATGTCCACTAAATAGATTATTCTCTGGGTGATTTGGTTTAGAATCTTTATTAGGATGGCTACAGTGTAAAATCATTCAAGAATTACAGATAGGAAATAAAGTTTTTAAATTAAGATTTTAGATTAGTATATGCATCAATATTTCAAATTCTGGTTTTAAACCTTTCACAAAGATGGGCTAAAATAACAAAAGTGGATATTGATATGAGAGAGAAAGATCATATGGCAGTTCTAAATCAGACATACTAAAAGGAGCTTTTTCAGTATTTAAGAGAAAAGAAAAACACATTCATCCTCTGCTGGTTTGCTTCTTGAAGAAGACAGTTTTTGGCTAAGGCTGTTGCTGACCTGCTAATGTTCTCTGGGGTGGTCAGCAGTGTCACACACACACACACACACACACACATGCACACACACTTGGTTTGGGTTCAGACACAAACCACAGAACAATACAAAAATACACTTTTAGTCTTCTACAGCCAGATGTCTACGTTAGACCAGGTGTTTCTGAGTTTTCAGGATCAAAAGCAAAGTCTGACCACTAGTATTGCCTTAGACTCATGCTAGTAAGCTGTGTTAAATATGCCAGCAAGCTAATTCTGTCCTAGTTAAGAACGGCTTGACCTAGTATCTAAAACATATACACTTCATATACACTGTGCCCATCGTGTATGCAATCCAGTTAAAGCAGTATTGTTTTGAGTTACATTTATATTATTGACAACAGTTAGAATAGGTCTACCCATGCTTTTCAGAACAATCAAGCAAGTTCAATGTTGATATTGGAAATGTGTCATGCAGAAATAGTATACTCAGTGAAATGTGTAATGTTGAATAAAACTTAACTAAAGTTGTCATATGATATTATACCCATAATGCATCACTGACAGGAAGGAGCTTTTGCTAGTGGAACAGTTCAAACTTTGGCAACAGGAAGTAGCAAGACCCTCTGGCACATATAGTGCAACAGTCAGTCAGAGGAAGTATTTGTTATTTATTTAATACACGATTCACCCAAGTGCTTCAATATACTATTACTGACTCAAGTGTGTGTCATTAATCCTAACTCACTGCTGCCGAGTCATATGTAGGAGTATATGCCATGTGGTGCTCAGCAGGCAACCTCTGCCATACACTCTCATCCACCTCCCACATGCTGTTCCCGCGAGCTGTCTACAGGGGGCGCCTGTCTGTCAGCAGGCGACTCCGTTCCTCATTGGTTGGGAAGAGGGCTGCCTTCAGCCTCTCCATGTGACCTCCGACCTTTGGGGATTCTTCCGCATCCTCCACCAGGGAGCGCCGCACAGGCCGGTACACCTTGTAGCGCCTGAGACATTAAGACGACAAGAGAGGAGGGTCAATTCATCAAGCAAGTCACTCACATTTTCTGTTAAATAACTGATCTCTTCCTGTAAGATCAATCTGAAACTACAAGGGAAAATGAGTAATTGTCTGTGTGTGTGTGTGTGTGTGTGTGTGTGTGTGTGTGTGTGTGTGTGTGTGTGTGTGTGTGTGTGTGTGTGTGTGTGTGTGTGATCTCTGATCTATGACTATACACAGGAATGACAAATTTGCTCAACATCTATCCCACAGTCCTTAGCTGTCCAGACTCCCAGCATGCCTCTGTGCTGCCTAAGCGTTGTCTTGTCGGGGGGCATGTTGCTCAATGAACTCACTTGTACACCATGAACGCGATGAAGGCAAAGATGGCCACCAGAACGGCACTGGAGGACAGAACCACTTCAGCAGCGCGGGAGGACTTGGATGCTACAGGGCGAGAAACACGCGCTCACCAAGGAGTTCAGATAAGATAGAATTCGTTAAACAGCAAAAGTGATAGCAAGTATAGAATTTACGAGTAGGATAACAACAATAACAACAATTACAACAACAATGGACAAGGACATCAGCCAGGAGGCCACTACTGCGATGTCCAGTGCAGTGGTGAACACAGGACTAGAAGGACATGAACACTGCAGCAGGAGAACAGCACGCCAGTGGAGGAAGCCCCAACAGCGTGTAAAACACAAAGACGCTGAAAATAGAAGTGTCAAGACAAACACATCAACAGCACGAGATGGCTTTAACAGTGATGGCTGAGAGAAAGGCATGGATGTGAGAAAAGAATCTCAGGGGTGCAAGAAAATGTGCAGGATGATGGAGAAGCCTGTTCAACTGTTAGAAAGATCTGCTTCAGTTGAACACACAGTGATGTGCAGGAATGTGTGTGTGTGTGTGTGTGTGTGTGTGTGTGTGTGTGTGTGTGTTTGTGAGTGTGTGTTTACCTTTAGTAGGAGGGACAGTGATGTGCAGGGGTGTGAGAGTGGGTGTGGGTGTGGGTGTGTGTGTGTGTGTGTCTGTGCTCAGTGACAATCGCCTGATGGACTGAGTTACAGGGCTATCAGACATTTTTATGTTGTCTCTTATTGCACAATGCTTTTGCACCCAGAGTAAAAACTCAACTGAAAGCGGGAAAGCGTCTATGTTTTTATAACGTGCACCTCACGTTTTAGAAAGCACGTCCTGTCTGACCGCCCGCTCCCAAGTGGTCAATTCATACTTTGCAGTCGTGACCACCATGGATACCTGGCAGGAAAGAAATGCTCACGGCCAATAACAGCTACCGTAAGTCGTTTTTAAAAACACAACCCCGGCTTATCCAATCGCACAATAACTATCTGGCATGATGTTTTCACCTCAAAACTAACTTTCTTATAGTAAAACTGATCCTTGATTAGTTTACTGGGTTTCATTGATGGAGGATGATGTTCTTACCCGCCAGCCAGTAGTTGGTTTCACAAGCAAAGTATGAATAGACCACACTCAGTGTAATAGGGGAATTGGACTTGGTGTAGCCGTCTTAAGACGACTGCAAACGTGATTATTTCTGAGCTTCTGATACGTTTTCAACCATGACGTATGCACAATTCCGCTTTGAAAACGTATCAGAATCTCAGAAATAATCACGTTTGCAGTCGTCCAATCCACCTGATGTGAATGTTCTCTGTGAAGTGGACCAATAGGGTGGCTGTGTGGGGTGTCCTGACCCACCCTGTTTGGTGCTCTTGTCGATGGTCACCGTGGTGGTTGCCAGAGATCTGCTCTTGGAGTCCTCCAGGATGATGTTGACGCAGTAGGTGCCGGGCTCGTGGAAGGTGCGTCTCAGGATCACCTGGCAACCCAGGGGTACCATGGGAACGTCGTCACACTTGATGCTCTTCACCTGGTGGCAGGTAGCGTCCGACACGACTGTGCATGCCGAGGTGGGGTCGCTAGGCAACGCAAAGAATTATAGTGATGTAACCGAGCTGGAGGTGAAACCGATGCTTCTTTTTGACTGAGCTTGTTTGTTTAGTGTTTGGACAGCACATTTTGGAGTATATTTGTGTGGGTGAGAATGAGTGTGTGTGTGTACATGTGCAGTACTGTACCTGCCCAGGTACGTGACCAGGAAGTTGACGGTGCTGTTGGTCACCTTGTCAGCGGACACTTCCACAATCCTGCTAGGGGGTTCACTCTGCAACATGTTTGGCAAAGGCTCTAACACACACACACACACACACACACACACACACAACACACACACCACACACATCCGTGACAACATCAGATAAGTTCTGTTGGATACTACACTGGGTGTTTTATACATATTCTGTTGTCATCCTATCTGTCTGTTTGTTTCTATATACACAAGAACACTACTGTAAACAACATCTCCTTCCTTCATCAAACACACACACACACACACACACACACCCTTTCCTCATCAAACACACATATACACGCAGGCACATACACACAAACACACACACACACCTCTTCCTCATCAAACACACATACTGTATACGCACACACACACACACACACCTTTTCCTCATCACATTAACTCATTTGCATATCCCTTACCGATGATGTTGATCTCGTCCACAAACGTCCCATACATGTATCGGAAGCACTCCGAGTTGGAGCGCTCCTTGTGGAACATGGGGGGCATGGTGGATCCTCCTATCGTGGGGGTCACCATCGGCGGCAGTGTTCCGGTCACTCCAGCGGTCACAAACGGGTCGGTCGGCAGTGGGTCGGTTACGTAGGCTGTCGTCACGGGAACCGCGGGTGTGGTTGGGGCAGGTGGAGGGGCAGTGGTTGCTTCAGTTGAGAGAGGATGAATCAGACACACACACATGAACACACACACACACACACAAATTCACACACAGATTCACACACACTCTTACTGTGAAGGGTGGTCTTCGCCTTACATCCAGCACACACAACAGGCTTACACACTCTTATGGAAGTGCCACACTCACATTCACAGACGCAGGACTTTATTTGGGCCCAAACTGTCAGGGGCATGAAGTGGTACACACACACACACACACACACACACACACACACACACACACACATACCCACACTCTCTCTCTCTCTCTCTCTCTCTCTCTCTCTCTCTCTCTCTCTCTCTCTCTCTCTCTCTCTCTCTCTCTTAC
>NC_085017.1:482500-502500 GCF_963854185.1 Sardina pilchardus | reverse complement strand
CAAGGTCAGGTGGGACGACTGTCCATCACACGTCTCAAAGTACTGACCTGCAGACGGAGGGAGAGATGGAGAGATAGAGAGGGAGCGAGAGGGAGGGAGAGGGAGAAACAGAGGCAAGAGTGTTGCAACCACAGATGATGTTTTAATCCCCTTTTTTGACCATGGATCAAGAACGTCTATACATTTGTTTCATCAGGTCCCTTTCCACCATGCACCATGCAGTCTGCACTGATAATGTAGGTTCTTGATTTTATACACCTGTGGAACGGGACTTCACGAAGCCCATGAATAGCCTATATATACTATATGTGGCCACTGGCCATACATAATCAATATAATAATAGGCTAATAATAAAGAGCCACCAAGTGCGCCACATATGTAACCACAACTCATTAAGTTAAAGACTAAAATATAATACCAGAGAGAAAAATTAGCCTTCAGGCGTAAAATGGAGGAAAGAGAAGGTGAGGGAGGATGGGTGTTCGCTGTGGCAGTAAGGAAACTGATGCGTGATGGTGCGTCTGATCTGCAGACCTGAGGAGATGGTTAGCGGCTCGTGCGCGTGTGCGCCCGCTCGGTTGCTTACCCATGGTGTGCCAAACATAGACGTAGCCCTTGCGTCTCCAGTCGTTACTCTGAGGAAAGGGTTTCCCGTCCGGGAACACGTTGCAGCGCTTTAAGTTCATACACTTCCCAAAGCCGTAGTCATCCATCCATGATCCATTGGCTGAGTTCAGCCAGAAACGTGAAAAAGGACAATAAGTTACTGACATAAAGTAGATTATTTGAGGAAGCAATTTTCGGAGATATCCAAGTAGCCTATAATCTTAAAGTTCAAAATGTGTTCATAATGACTACTGGACAAGTGTAAATTGGATTAATAAATAATTTAAATATACATTTTTGATATGTGAAAATACATTAACCTACTATGTTTGCACGCTTTACATGTGATATTTAAAATATGTACCTTTCAAAAATAAGCATTGGATAACCAACAAGTCAATGAAATCTAGAGATTTCATCACATCCATTAGAAGGCCATTATCCACTAGTTCTCCTGTTCTGATAAACATCACTATCTGAACGGAAATGTTTTGAAATTGGTGAAGCAGTGAAGGTCAGCTTGTTAGAGAAGCACCTGAGGCCTCCATACCGTCTTCACAGTGCTCGTCGTTCACCACGTCTCCGTTGGCGCCCACCTTCGTGCACGGGGCGTGCTCGATCGCCGCAGTGAAAGTGATGCTCGAGCCGTTCATGGCGGGACTGTCACTCGTCAGACGAACCGTCGGCGCGGGTCCTGAATCAGAAAACAAATGGATTTTGCCACGCAGACACAGCAGGTGTTTATTGGGCCATGTAGCAATGTAAATTCCCAAACTTACCTCGTTTCCGTTGGAGTTCTGGTTTCATAGGTGGGTAGAGTTTATCGTCCCAAGGGATCGAGTCAGGGTCCCATCCCGGGATGGGGAACGGTATAGGAAACTTCTTGCCTACGTGTTTATGAGCGAACATGTCCGCGTATGCTGTAGGAAAGAGAACGCGCGAGGATGAGAGTGGCCAGAGTTCAAATTAAGACTTATCAAGCTAAACAAATGGCTATGAATGTTCCACTGTTTTGTGTTTAGAGAACTTCCACGCTGCTTTAAATTAAAAGGAATTGGATGAGAACTTCACACAAGCACGCATGGTAAGGAGTTTAAAAACGTTATATGGATGCGTTTGATGGCTCTCTTTGTATCTCCATAGGCGGTGCAATGCAAGTCCAGATGTGACAGGTAGCCGATGCAAAGCTTTGTAACGTGATGTTTGGTGTTTTATTAAGGACTAAAGAAAAGTCTAGACCTCCAATGATGGTCGTTCTCAACTTCTGAATACACAAGACTACTAAAATACTTCACACGAGCTATAATTAAAGACCATAGGCTATTAACATAACCATGCAAAGTATCAAGTAAACAACTAAAAACTCCTCGAATAAAATTAAAATGGCAAATATTCGTTTAACCTATATACTATTAATTATACCCTGTGTCATAGGCCTTTGGCATTTTGATAATAAAACAACAAAACACAAGATTTATATATACATTCTAGTACAAATTCCTTCAACAGAGACACCTGTACTAGACGCTTGGGCAAGAATGCAGCAGGCTAACATTTTAAAACATGTCACAAAATCTTATTGATATGAATGTTTGGATGGGAAGAATGTCAAGAATAAAACATGGAGTAGGCTATAGAACAATCCTCCACACGTGAGTCAACCCATAATCACATTAAATTATAGACTAGGATATACAACAATAGATACTCATTGATGCACTTATTACACTCATTGATGCACTTATTGTGTTTTTTTTATTTGTTGTTAGAAGTGCTCTTAAAAGCTTAAATGTTTGTTGTAAGTCGCTTTGGTTAAAAAGCGTAAGCCAAATGTAATGTAATGTAATGTATAATGTAACAACAAATTAAATCGTTTCAACATGCTTGGTTAAATATGTCTGAAATATAGCCAAATTCCACTCTGTGTAATCCTGACAGGTAGCCTCCACATTATTGCCGCATTAGTGAAATATTAGTGTATATATTCTGTTCTATTTAAGTAAAGGCAATATATCTATCTATCTAATTAACAGAGACTAAAGTGAATACGCACAACTGTCTGTTCCGAGAAACTCAATTCACAAGACACGGTGCGCGCATTCGCGTAACTGCATAATTGGGTTCATGGGACTGAACAGAGACCAAGCGCGCGGACACCACTGCTCCAAATAAACAGGACAAGGGGTTTCCAGATTTACCTATTCACAAAATAAAATATTTTAGATAAGAAAATCATACCTATATTAAAGCTTTCAAAAAACGAATCGAATATACCACTTAGCCTAATGTTTCCTAGAACTTGATTAGCCTAATATATCTCCCTGGTCAGTTAAACAGAATTTTACAAGAAAAGAAGACCAATGCAATTTTTGCTCTTTTATGAAAGGCTGTACAGCTTGAAGAGAGACACATGTGTTTTCAAACAATATGAGTAACTGCCTGTATGTTTTTAATAAACTTGATTTCTGTGCGCTCTATTGTTTATCTTAACGGACAAAAATACTTACTCTTTTTTCCCTCGACTTGAGCGACAACGAAAGCGCAGACGAGCAAGCACACACATTTTAAAACCTCCATAGTTCCTCTCGCGTGTGCAAATTCACCCTCCTATCTGTTACTCCTCGATCTCCGCGCAGGAATTCCAGCTTCCACTCCCGGGTCCCTCTTCTGCCGTCTGATCGCACAGGCTCCCGTGCACCTTTCCCCCCTGCGCCCGAGCCATAATTGAATAGTGGCCACGGCGCGCGCAATCATGTGACGACTTCATAACGAGATGCATCTCATGTCTTATTAGTGCGCTCGCTCGCGGGGCTCACGCTACTCATGAAAACTCAGCTGCACAGTACTGTACCCCTCACAAACAAACAAACACACACACACACACACACACACACACACACACACACACACACACACACACACACACACGTGTTGACGAAGTTTCGGTAGCCTTGGCTATTTCAGCCCTCTTCTTTTTATGTGAAAAATCCAAATTGGTTCATTCCCTCCTCTCACCTCTGGTGACCCGAGGAGAGTTTTAGAGGTGTCGTCACTCCCAATTTCACAATGACACACACTCATTCTCATGACAAAACCTGATGGGACCTCATCCATCAACTATGAGTCAAGCAGGCGAGACTTAAACGTCCCTTTTCCTGTCACAGGATCCAGTCAACCTCTGCACACGTGCTCAAGAACATCAGATTATATTTACTGGTCACAAAATGTTTTATAGGCCTAGCTAATGTTAGGCTCACAAAACATGCCTAGTAGTAGGATAGGGGGCAATTGGAACATTTTCTTTTTAGTGACATGCTCTGAGTTCAGATTATTACCAGCACCTGAAACATAAAGGCTAAAACATTGGTTATAAATAAATTATTATTATCTGAGAATCTAAACTAGAGAATGGTAGAATTACTCCAAGTAGCGTACTGCAGTAGTTCACCTTGCTCAAAGGAGCTGTAGGATATTAAAGGACAGGCTGCAACACACATTTTCTTGTAGGTCTCCAATAAGCCTGGATAATTGACTTCAGTCATATGTCTGCACAGGCCAGGTCAGCTTCATGAGAAACAACTACTTTTTGTTCAGTGCCTTGTTTGCCTTTTCAAGAGAGTCTCACTCACATCTGTAAGAACTAAGAAGCATAGGCATAGCAGTCAGCGTGAGCCCTTATTGCTGGCAATCTCAGTTGGAAACCGTCTTTTTAAGGAGATTTTCAAGAAATGTAGGCTACAGATGGCAGACAAGGGTAGGCAGAATAAGAGGAAGATCTGAATGTGTTCTGCTCAAGTATCCTCAAAGTACAGAGGAACACACCTAGCAATGCATGTAGGGCTGAATAAGGCCAATATACCCATTAATAATTCAAATACAAAATAAGCTGTCAAATTCTTCAAGCACCCCAAAACAAGTTATAAAGCCCTAAAAAACAAAGAGGTGAGTATAACAACAACCCCACTTATCCAGCTAGTCTTGAGTATCACACAAACTAATAATCCAACAAACCACAGTAATAGTCAGTCTGAGGACCTTGCCACCCTTGCTCAAACAATTCGGCCTAACCAACTTATTATATTGGAATGAAACAACAAAAAATAAACTTCAATATTATTTGGCCCTAAACAGAGTACACTGCGGCAGACTATCCACAGTCACTGATATCAGGTAGAGAAAAACCTTGACCAGGTACAGATTAAGCAATCACTGTCTGGCTACTGAGAAGGGCAGACACAGGCACACCTGGCTGCCCAGAAAAGACAAGCAAATGTAACCAAGGCAACCACAGAGTTTCACTTCTTGACTGAATGCTGCCAATGGAAAGAAATAGGCCTACGCAATTCTTTCCTAAATTCAGAAAAAATGAACCCAGATTTCCAATACTATTACACAAGCAGCAAGAGAGTGCAAGAATCACAGCAAGATATATGCTATTCTTGCCATAACGAAGGGGGTCACCTCATCAGTGAAGCACACAAAGAAACAAACATGCACACACACACACACACACAAAACTTTGACAAACGGTCCCTAAAGAGCAGCAGAAGACTGAGTAGGGAAATCACATATGTATTACAGTTTTTCTCGATTGTTAACACACATTTTCTGAAAACATGCCTCATACTCTCAGAACTCTACACACAAATCCAAAACAACACACACAATGGGCAAAACCCTGCAATTTTCCTGCACTTTACCTTCAAAACAATGCAATTTCTCCTCAAAATGCTCTTTTGTTCTCAAGAGACACACACAAACCATCATATATCAAGACATTTATAAGGACCAGTTGAACACTGATGTGCTCAGTGTAAAACACTGCAATGAATTGAAAACACTTCTTCTCCATTCATCATAATGACTTGGGCCTTTTTTTGTTCAGTGTTACCCTACAAACAGTACTACAAACAGTAGATACGCTGAAACAGTAAGTTGATATGCTTACCCTATCAATATTTTTAAATATCTCATTTTTTTCTATTATTTTTCTTAGTATTTGACGTAATGTTATGGCGTTTTCTTCTAGGACAATGCTCATGATTTCAGTTTCCTGTTCAGGAGACAGAAGCCCTTGTGTTGGTAATCTTTCGGCTGCCAAACAAATAGTAAAATACTGTAAACTGTGTAGGAATACAAAGTAGGATTACTTTCCCCAAATACTTGAAACATACTTTATTTTTACAGTCCTATACAGAACAGCCCACAGGCAATACTGTAGCCTACTATTGTGCTCATTGAGCTGTATTGTACTGTCCGGTACTGTACTGTATTGATACAGCACTGCAATGTTCTAGTGGCTCGGATCTCATCAGAGATTACGGTCCTTGGCCTCCCCATCCTCCTCCTCTTACTCTCACTCCTCTGGCTCTGCCTCTGCCTGTACTACTACTGTAATACTAAAGCTCTGATTGCTAATTGTAAGACTGTGTGACAGGAGTTTGCCCATCTGATGAGTCAGTGTCCATGGTAGGGCAGTTAGCCTTAGAATTTGAATGAGTGTTCTTTGTGAAAACAAGAGATTTTCTTCATGAAAATTGTGTCTAATGCACAGAATTGTGTGTAGTGTTTTGAAAACAGTGTGTTATAGAACTGCAATTTGGGTGTAAAGCAGAAATTGTGCAGTTCAGCAGAATCGGTTCAGGAGGTTGGTGCATGAGCTACATATTATGGGAATTGTGTCTCAAGTACCAGAAATTGTGTGTAAACAATTGAGAAAAACTGTAACAATACATGCTAATATTTTATTTAGACCCAACAAATTGCACACAAAACTTGCAAATCAGCATCAGCACATTATTTGGTATGAGACATGTAGGCGACGACATCCTTCCCACACGGGGGCGCTACAACACATCCGTGATACGCGTCCAGTCGTTAAAAAAAAAATCCCCAATGAAGAAGGACAAATTATTTCCGTAGTCGAAGGTCATGTACACCGGTTTGTATGTTTGTGTGTGTGTTACACATGACATGAGTTATGAAACAAGATGATGTAAATACAGGCTAACATTGATTGGTGAGTGTGTTGCAATCACTTACATATACATAATTGACAATAGCTTAATACGTTTGGAGGAACAACTGTTAGCGACCATAGCGGTAACACATTATTGGTACTGCGTACTGAATTAACGTTAGCTAATGCTAGCCGGCCACTTGACAGATCTCCAAGTAAGTCATCCGGATGAATGAGCACTTTCCGAGAGAAAACTGCCTGGAACTAGTTTACAGTTGGGCAACGAAGGTTAAACATCTACAAAAATATTAGATAAAGCTGGTTTGCTGATGTAGTATCGTACGTTAACTACCGTACGTTAGCTAACCAAGTGACAAAGAGGCTGAACCTCTATGCTAGAACTTTCACATTATTTGTCTACTTATAATTCATTGTCATTATGTCCACAGAATGTCCTCGCCATCCTTTACTGGCGTTTACTGCTACTGACGTTTCGACAAAGTTAGTTATCTGAAGGAGGCGAGATGAGTGCTTCCTGTTTACTGAACACGGCCGCTAGAAACCTCTTCTCTTCTGGAATAGCAGGGTTTCTCCGTCCCGGCACATTGTGTTCCTGCGCTTTCTCAAGGTAAAACCAGTCTGTAATCTACCTTTATTTTGGCTGCTGAAGTTGTTTATTTTGTGGTTTATGCTCACGTTGTAATCTACGAGCTTGGGGTGGTGTGTATGATAGGTATATGTAGGCGATATGACACATAGTATTTAAATCATTTGGGAGGCTGATATTCATGGATTTTTGCGTATGGCCGCTGGCCAGCATTTTGTGTTTGTTACTCTGGAAACGTCTACATTGTGTCTGACACTTTGTAGAACAGTTTGTTGTGTGTCAATAGCATGAATAACATTACTTATGGTTTGGAATTATGTGATGTAAACCATGTTATGAAATAGACCAAGGCCTCCTTGGGTTGCGAAGCCCATCTCTGTCGAGATGAGGCAAGTTTGTGAGAGATTCCACTTTGTTGTTTGTACTTTGTGGACCGATAAACAAATATTATTTCATGACATGCACCCTATTCTCTTTGTTGTAGACAAATGACGACGCCAGGAAGGGTTGACCACTTGGACAGAACAGCCAGTAACTTCAGACAAATGGTGTGTGTGTAGGAACACTTCCTCCCAAACACACACTCGCACAATGATTTTGACTGTTTGGGATCTGGTTTAGAGTTGTTTTGGTCAGTCTTGGGGGTAAGAGGCTGTTTGAGTCTCTACCCTACATCAAACCACTAGTCTAACACGTATTTGAGCTGTGTGATGTCATTTAACAGCTATCATCTAAGGGTACGGCATTTTGATTGGGAGGTCATCACTTTATTTTTTATTTCAAAGGCAAAAATGACCATTCAGACCACTTAGATGTGCAATAGTAACTAATGTCTTATAAGAAAAAATATAATGGCAGTACATTTCTGGAGCTAAGATGTAGATCTGATTCAAACCCTTCATGTAATTATTGAATGGAGACTGTGAAGCTCTCCCACAGCAGTGCATTACCTGTTTCCACTGGCTGCTGTGTCAGGTGTGAAATAATCTTCAGTAATCTCACAATAATCCAAGCCAACCCCTGGGTTTGGCACAGCAGAGACTCCCCTTTCTCTCTTGCTGTCTCTACAAAAGTCTAAACCGAATCCTGAATGAACCCACAGTTTTAAATATGCAGAAGATAGCGTTTCCATGATAAACCTTTATGCAGTTTTCACATATTGGTGCCCATCTGAGGATTTGATTGGGTGGTAGAGGAGGAGGAGTGTGCAATGCACCTTTCAACCACTGGGGGGTGAAATTAAACAAATGCTCTTCAGAAAGCAAATAGTGTTCCAGAGGACATTACTTTGATGTGGAGGGGATGACGCACAGAAATTGATAAGTGCAGTGTAAACCTAACCTGACTTTCGCCAGATCCTGTAGTTCGCTGTCTGCTTCACACAAGGATCTGGGACTTCTCGATAGGGTATGTATTTCTGAAGGCGGGTCCTTGTAAAACATCCTCGCATGTGATTTGATAAACCACTTGCCTGTTATCTTGAATGACGTGCTCGGCTTCTTCAAGCTCTTGCCAAACCCGGTCGGAAGAAGAGTAAAAACATCCTTGCCACCAATAAATGTCTTCAAAACTATTCTCTGTTAATCTTTTAAAGAATGAATACTCGATAGATCCGACAAAACGGTTGAAATAGCAGAATCAATGTCAGCACAAGACTCCTCGCTGCGTGCCGCCATTGTTATTTGAATCAAACACTCGCTTCAGCGCTCCTGATTGGTTGCTCATTTTTTGAGCAACCGCCAGGGGTTTGGATTGCACTCGCGTCCAGACCCTTGTGTGGAGCTCAGCGAAACGCCTCTGGTGGAGCATGGCGGAACTACAAGGGTCTGGCGAGAGTCAGGCTAGTGTAAACCTGTAACTTAAGAGAAATCTAAAAGCAGCGATCTCAGGTTGAAACTAAAGACTGAGGTCCTGAGCTGAGATTTGTTTGAATGTCTGTCTCTAATTGATGATGTCATCAATGTGTTCACAGGACGTCTTCCCTGCTCGCGTGTGTGGCATCATCAATGAGTCAGCGTCCATCCGCAGACTGCGCCTGGAGATGCCGGACTCCAACTTCAGCTTTAGAGCTGGACAATGGTGAGGACATTGACCTTTTACCTGTGACCTTGACCCTGCCCTTTGTCTTACTCTTTTTAAAAAGTGTATGTGTGTGAGAGCATGTACTGTACAAGCCCCCAGAATGTAGCACTGTATCTGCGTTAGGCAAGAGATCTATGTTAATGCTCGCCAGATTTCTCCTTTAAGAACTCCACAATAGAATTCTTTTGTTAATATGAAATACAACTCATTTTCTGACAGTGACCCTCTGGGAGATCTAGCAGATGCACCTCCAGGTCTCAGTGAGGCTTACATAACTTGATACTGCAATTTTACTCTATTTTCTTTACCAAACTGCTCAAGCTCTGTCAAGTTGGAGGGGTAGCGGGTGTGAATAGCCGTTTTCAAGTCCAGCCACAGATTTTCTATGTCAAATGGCAAATCAAATAGAGGAAGATTCCATTTATTAGAGTAATGAAAGCAGAATATCCAAGGGGCTGAATACTTTTTATAGACTCTGTAGGTGTAAAACCATGTGGCACTGGTCCCTGAAGATATCAGACAGGTGCAGAGACAGTCACTGCCACTGAACAAGCCAGCCAGCCAGACAGAACTGAACGTGATCTGAGCATATAGTGGCAGGCAGGCCCTTACAGTGTGTGTGTGTGTATGTAGGACAGAAGTGATCATTGAGGTGAAGTCTCACTCCCTAGCCTGTCAAACCTCTTTGAAGGTCTCCCTGCAAGCTCCGTCACTGTCAGCAGTTGTAGGATTTTTTCTGTGAATAGACGTCTCCATATCACTCCATACCAGAAGTTATCCAGGAACGTGCCTTTTAGTGACGGTTGGCTGTCAGAAAAAGGGCTACGATTCAGATTCTTTAAGGGATAACTTGTGCCGGTGCACCCTGCAGGGGTCACTGTTGAGCCCTGCTGATTTCATATATACAGGACAGGTGTTACATAGGCTATATGCACGGAAGGCTGTTCAGGAGCTCATTTGTTTCCGATGAAGCCAGGTGTGTTTAAACCTGCCGCTGTTGTTAATGTGATTAGTGCCGCTTGGTTGTTATACCTAGGGAATCAGCACGTTGTGATGTTAAAGGATTTTGTGTGTGGAATTTAAAAAAAAAACCCATATCTTCAGTGTGTGAACCTGTAAGGAGAAAATATAACAGAAGATGCCCCTATATCTCTCTGTTCCTGTGGTTCTGTGGTATCTGGATAACGCATCAGCTAAATGCATTGAATAGAATAAAATAAAGTGTGTGTGTGTGTGTGTTTGTGTGTGTGACTGTGACTGAATTCCTCCGCAGGGTTGATTTCTTCATCCCTGGGATGCAGAAAGTGGGGGGATTCTCCATGTGCTCGGCCCCTGGTCTGCTCAGGAGGGAGGGCGTGATCGAGCTGGCAGTCAAGTTCACAGAGCACCCCCCCGCACACTGGGTGCACACGAAGGTTGGTGTGAGAGTGTCAGAGTGTTTCAATAGACTAGGTGCATGAAAGGCTCTCCCTGTAAGTTTGAAAATTTCCGGTGGAGTGTTAACTGTGTTGTAACGGCATCATCTATTATATTCTGCTCATTACATCTTCACTCCGACACTGAATATCTTGTGTGCGCGATAATAATTTGAACACATTATAATTTGAACACACACATAAATACTTTCTTGCAAAGTGCTGATTTCCTAGTGCAATACCTGGATTATACCTTTAAATTCCCTTTTGATATGCGTGCGTGTGTGAGGACCAGAGGATGATGCTGTTGGTGTATTGTGTGCGTGCGTGCGTGCGTGCGTGCGTGCGTGCGTGCGTGCGTGCGTGCGTGCATGCGTGTGTGTTGACTCATCTCTATCTCCCTCTCAGTGTGTGCTGGGCGCCCAGGTGGCTGTGCGAGTGGGCGGGGACTTCTACTTTGACCCCACCCCTGACGACAGCCCATTGGACCTGCTTCTGATTGCGGGGGGCGTGGGGATCAACCCTCTGTACTCGATGCTTCTACACGCGGCGGACCTGAAGCGCCACTCACACACACACACCACCGAGCGCACGTACACACCAGGGCACACACACCTCCTCTACAGTGCCAAGAACACACAAGAGCTGCTCTTCAAGGTATGTGGGTGAGGTGTGTGTGTCGGAGTTGAAGTGTTTTAAAACTACGTACATATACCTCATGATGATGTGCAGATGTAAATAGTCATGTGAGATTAAGTGTGAATGATAGAAGATGACTGTAAAATATGAAAGACTGTTGCTGTACATGTAGAGGAATGATGCTTAATTGTGTGTGTGTTCTCCACTCTAGAAATCCATCACAGAGGTGTGTGAGGAGTTTCCTGAGACATTCTCCAGCAACTTCCACGTCACGCAGCAGACAGCAGAAATTGAGCTGGAGCTTCAACCTTATGTTAAATGTATGTAACACACATACACACACACACACACACCACATTAAATATGAATGTGACCATCAACTCATTTGAATGTCACTTCGCAACTGTAGGATGACATCAGAAAAATGTGCAGTGGTTTTATATAATATAGAGAGAATCAGTGGATTGCTGTTAGTCATTGTGTGTGTGTGTGTTCATTCAGATGGGCGGATATCAGAGGCGCAGCTGGAGCATTGTTTGAGTGAGCGGACGTTCTGTTTCCTTTGCGGTCCTCCGCCCATGATCGAGAGCGTGTCGAATGTTCTGCGCTCAAAGGGCCTCTCCGAGGATCGCATCCGCTATGAGAAGTGGTGGTAGAACGTTCCTAGAACCCCTCGAGAACCGGACCACGCCGGACTCACATCAGACCCATCTGGGTCAGAACCCTGACCGCTGCTGCCTGCTGCTCTACACTGGAATCAGGCCATACCCAACAACAACAACAATAAAAACACTACGTGTTTCCATGGAGACCCTCTGGGGACGATGGACGTGTCCTGAGATTATTCTCTGGACGGAAAATAAGTCCATGTTTTCACGCACAATTTTACATTTGAACATTTTTCTCCTGCCTTTTCCCTGAGCCTGAGTGCAATTGAGCTCTCCAGCTTGTAGAGTATTTTTTTTTTAACCTGGACCTGGGATTGCCAATCTAGAGGAGGAAGAGAGGAGAGAACCTCTCCAAGCAGCTTTTAATCTGTACTTTTATTCTTTTTATTTTTATTACACTCACAAAGCAGATGCTCAGATCAGCTCTATGCTCTTTGTACAGATAGACTCATGTGTGCTGTACAGAAATGAGAGTAATGTATTTATGAAAACATTGCACATAGAAATACAGTTGCTGTAATGTTGAATGAACTTTTCCAAGTTGAGTTTTAAAATATAAGACAATTGTGGGGCATTTCTTTAGTCTGCATGGACAGTTGAACACATGTTTCCATCACACATATGCAGTCTTATGCTAAGATAGGTTTTAGCAGGTACAGTAGGTTTAGTTGAGGTTTAGCACATACTGTTTATTGAGTTCCCGAAAGCGAATTTGAGCAATCACTATGGTCATGGTGACATGAGAATGTTGAAAGATGTTAATGGCCCAATCCCAATTTCTGCCCTAAAGACTTGGACTAAGGACTCACAGACTTAATTGATCTCAGGTGCTAAGTGAGTGAGTGTGTGAGGCCACATGGGCTCAGATAGGTATTTTGGGATTGGGACAGCACTTCACGAGATCACATGTACCTTGGCGATGTTTACTAACAAAGACGTTGCTAACATTTGCACCATGCACGTGTGTGTTGTGCTGTTGTTTACCTTCATTTCCGGATTTTTCTATGATCTCCGCGGTAAACGTCACAACACTTTGAACTGTGGGTAATTCCCTTAGGTTAAGTCTGCACCGATGCAGACTCACGGAAAGGGCTTGGTAAATGTGTACTCAAACCCTCACGCCTGATGTAATTCGACATTGGGACAGCCCTAAACCGTTAAGAATTTCGCGAGAACGCGCACCAAAGTCCGCGAGTCCGGACATTGGGATTGGGCCATAGAGTTAATACCCTTTATACGCATACTTACAAAGGTAGAAATATTTCCACATTAGTGTTCAAGTGTAGTGATATTTTGAGACTATATGCTATTTCATTTCAAATGCATGTTCTAGTCTCACTCAAAACTACTCTGATTAACCTTGTTTTGTCCTCCAACAAAAATGTATATTGTTATGCAAAAATAGACCCTAGGTTGAAAAAAAACCCTGAAATTCCGCTTCAAGGTGGGGATTGAGTTTTGTACCAAAAGCTCAAATGAATACAGACATAAGGGTTGGGTCTTAACCAAAAAAAAGCCATTTGATTTAATGGTGTTGGAATTTGGGCTTTACACACACACACGCTCGTATTCCACATTTTCAGTGTGTCGGAGTGTTGGTGGTTGATATGATGGAGGCGGTGTCACTCCTATCAGCAAACCCCGGAGAACAGTGCATGCGTGGCACATTGCCTCACTTCCTCTTCCTGTTTCAGCTCCTCCTCTTCTTCACTCTGGCCATTCTTATTGGTGCATTCACTTGCCCCTCCCACTACTTCCTGATTGTCCTCTGTGTCCCCACTCTCTTCTCTTTCATCCGGAGGTTCTGATTGGCTGACTCTCTCCGCACTCTTTGTACTTTCCTGGTTCATGCCCTCCTCCTCAACCATCCCTTCTTTTCTTTCGTCTGTCTCTTCCTCCTCCTCTTCCATTTCTCCTTCTCCATCTGTCTCTTCCTCCTCTTCTTCCTCTACCCTCTGGGGAGATAATGCCCATCCTGTTTCAGCATCTTCTGTTCCACAGTTGAGCGAGTTTCTCTTTGTCCTGTTCAACCCTCTGAAGAGCAGCTTCTGCAATACACACACACACACACACACACACACACACACACACACAAATACACACACACACAGAGTGTACAGTCTGTGCAAACCTCAAATTCTCCTTTCATTAGATGTCTGTGAAGCTAATATTAGCGCCCAGAGTAGGAATAGGAAGAGTAAATTTAGCTGTGTGCAGTTTCCCCTAGAGACCTCCAAGTCTATGCTCAGAATCTCAGACACACACACACACAAAATCTAGACAGTTCGGCACACAGACACATGCAAATCACAAACAACACAGCACTTCTCTGCACAGACTTGTACAAAACAACTTAAGGTGAGTTAGGACTGCAACTGACTGGCTGTAACTGATGTGAATTGGAATAGTGAATTGGTCAGTGTTTGGTAGTAGCCCATGCACTGAACTGGGGTGAGTATGGTTTTGGGAAACGTGCCCCTGATAGGGGTGGATGGTCCATTACGTACCCGGCGCTCCCTCCTCCTGCGCAGCTGCACAGGCCTCTGCAGGAACAGGATCTGCTTGGTGGCCAGACTGCCGTCGCTAGGAGACAGAGGGGAGGACACGGGGGTCAGTAGCCCAGGTTCAGCTGCAGCTGGAGCGGCTCTAGAACTACTGTAGTCCCTGTGGTGGGGCAGCACTCATGGAGCTATTATATATATAGGACACTGTGCTGTAGAGATGCTGTCCTGACAATGATAATGCACTCATGAACTCACCAACGTCATCAAAATATACCATGACAGTCATGGCAGCCAACAGTCAGATCAGCTAAGTAGCTGCTGGGTGGTTGGTGGCTTGTGGGTAACAATCTTCCATCTGGCCAAAAAAGTTTGATTGATTGATTTCCTCAATGTGTTCATAGTGAAGAGGCGGAACCCCACCACCCACGCATGTGTTAGCCCAGCCTAGTCTTTAAGTTACTACAAATCTGACATCAAATGACTCTAATAAGGGAAGTGTGTGTGTGTGTGTACACAGATGTACCCGGTGATGGGCCAGCTACTAAGACAATGCAGTGAGCTAAGCTACCAGCTACTCTATATTAAATTAATCTTAACTACACAAAAGCTACCTAAAGATCAAATGTAGCAAGCTAAGTTACATTTTACAAAAGCAATTCGTTACATCAGAAGCTACTTTGTAATTTACAAAACAATGACCGTAAAACAATAAAGTGAACCAGCTTCATGACAAGTCAGTGTTATGGCAATGACCTAGCCAACATAACATAACTCAGCATAAAAGACACAGTAACTTTATTACCCTTTTGTAGACATGTGGGCTATAACATATGTTCAGTTCAAAAACTATATCCAAAATCAATTTGAGAAAAACAGGCTTCACACAACAGTGAAAGGAAAGTAGGGCCTACTGAGATGAGTGTGCATATGTGGCCTACTAAGTGTGCATACGTGGTCCAAATTAGATGCCTATTTCTTAAGTTTGCAGAGTAAACTGCAAGCTTACTTTCTACTGCAACTCAAGCTCTTTAACTTTAACACTATATTGTAAGTACTTGATTGTTGGGGTACAAGTAGTGAAGCACTGCCCATCATTGCGTGTACCTGTTTGTGCGGATGAGAGGTGTAGGCAGCACACACATCAGCTTCCATCCATACGGTGCCAAAGACAATAGGAGTGGTGTGTAGTCCGCCTTCACTGCTACGCCCTACACACACAGACACACTTTAGAAAGACTGCAGTGGAGGTTATTTGTTATTTTAAAGTAGCTCCTGTTAAAAAAGACTCACATCAATAACTGTCCACTGCTCCACCACAATAGCATCATAGGGTGTGATTACCTCAGCATCATCTGGGGGAGCCTGGAAAATGAACACCCCTTGAACAGTAGAGGGCGCTGAGAGAGAAGAGAGAGAGAGAGAGAGAGAGAGAGAGAGAGAGAGAGAGAGAGAGAGAGAGAGAGAGAGAGAGAGAGAGTGTGTATTAGGGGAGGGAGGGCAGAGATCATAATGGGGTTACTGACAAGGGATCACTAATGTTTCAAATACTTATTACACTGTGGTTGGGTGACCACTGGATTCATTTCAATTCGATTCAGTTCAATTCAATTCAATTAATTTTTATTTGTGCGGGACAATGTGCAATTAATCCATAGATTAATAGATCCATTGATACATTGCACCAGAGTTAGCTTTAGGCTAGTTTACATCTGCTGTCCCAGGATGGATGGACAGTGTTGAAATAACCTACCTTTAGCAGAGCCTACTTCACCAGGTGTAGGACAAAGTATATGAAGGCAAAGTTAAAGAGAATGTCCACACACCAGAGTAGCTCAAATATTGATCTTGTTTTGCCTGAAAAAGAACCAGTCTGATAGGAACATTGCAGTTTTTTAATTAGCCTACAGTTTGGGAGCTACTCCGGTGTGCGGACATTCTCTTTAGCTTTACCTTGTGTAATATAAGAATGTGTACCTGTGTCTTCTACAAGGCATAAAAATCCATCGATCAGGCTGGCCCCATTGAGGAAGTGTTGGTTCATATGATCCAGCCAGTGGGCATCGACTCCAGTCACAAACTCCGCCTCCCATTGTAGCTGCAGTGGAATCCTGACTGAGTAGAACTTCTGTGAGCCAATCAGATTCTTTGTGTGTCTGTACAAGGCAAATAGCTGCACCCCTATAAATAAATACAATGAGGGAATGAATGTGAATAGCTGCTCTTTAACTGGCATGAACACTCCAGCTAGATCCGGTGTATACTGTCACACTTACGGTTCTGAGTGGGTGGAGTTTGATGGCAGTCTCCAGGCCGTTTCAGGAGCACATTATTGTTGTTGAGTGTGATGTGTGTGTTCTGTGTCTGGTTCTCCTGTGCAGGTTGTGTGTTGAGTGTGTCGAGTGTGTCATGCTCATCGGCGGCGTCATCTGTACACTCTCTTGTGTCCACGTCGCTCTGCCCTGGTTTATAACTCTCCAGTTCAGCTGGGCCAGTCTGCATCACCTCCGCCTGAGGCACTCTGCCTCCGCCCATGTCTGGAGATGCGGTCTCTGATTGGTTGGCCTGCGTCTGTGGGAGCTCTGATTGGCTGTGCACAGGGGAGGGGGTGGAGTGAAGAGAGGACAGCTCTTCGTGGTCCCAGTGGCCAGGGAAGCAGGGTCCACCCCCCGGCTGCTGTAGAAGTCCTACCAGTTCCAGACCCTTATCCGCCTGGTCCTGAACCTACGATGCCCCCCCCCCCACCCCGGAAACCACAAGAGAACACATCCGAAGTCATAACCATAAATATGTCCACCATTGAAGTAATAACCACAAATACAGTATGTTGACCATTAAAGGCAAAACCACTACCAGATCCTTATCTGCCTGCTCCTGGTCCCTACAGTGGACCCCATGACCACATTAGAAGATCATATCCAACATCAAATCCATAACTATGAGAACAAAAACATCCAGTAATACAGCAAGAAATTAACAGAACTCATCCACCATTATACCGTAAAACCAAAACAAACACATCCACCGTTAAAGTAAAACCAGAATAAAGTCGTCCACTAGGACATTACCATAAGGATACACATCTACCATTAAAGCTGGAAAAAGAACGTACTGTAACACATCCAACATTAAACTGCAAACCACAAGAAAACATCCACTATTAAAGCTACAACGAAGCTCTCATGTAAACAACAGATTACATGCAACATGGCCATACAGAGTTTGAGAATGAATGATGGAACAACGCTACATTCATGTAAACTGTAGAGGGATTAAAAGGACAGGCTGTTAGGAGTTGGCTGTAAATGTGTCTCCCTGTGGAAATGAGTATTAAGGATGGCTATCTCTTAGAGCGCCGCTGTGCACTGAAGAGATCTAGGGGATTTAGTAAGGGTCAAAAGGTTAGAATATTTAAATTAAATTCTTTTAAGTTGAGCAGTTTTATCTTGAGTTTGAAAACAGCTCAATATGACCTTTTTCATGTAGTTCTGGAACACGTCTGGGTCGGGAACTTGGTGACCACTGAAACACACGTCTGTCTCCAAGCAACACTCCTGCCTCTTTTGAGAGCTGTGGTGAAAACAAAAACAAAAGTAACATATGATGTTCACAAACCACAACATGCACTGTTTTGTCTCTTTGATGGGGACAGACTGCAAAGTGTGTGTGTGTGTGTGTGTGTGTGTGTGTGTGCGTGTGCGTGTGTGTGTGTACCCGTTTGCCTCCTTGATGAGCACGGCCCTGTGCAGGCTGCGGTACATCCTGGCTGCCTCTGGGCTGCAGGAGTGGACAAACGGGTGAACAGCGACCAGCTCATACCCCCGGCCACACCACTCCCTCACCTGCACAGGTAATTCTCTCACCGAGGACAGGCAGAGCAGAGACGACACACCTACATCTTAGAGAGGGATAGAGAGAAAGAGTGAAGGTGGGCGAGAGAAAGAGAGAGAGAAAGAGTTTTTACAAAGATCTCCAGAAGCTAACACAGCCAGGCAGCTACAGTACAGCGCTACACTTTGGGGGCTACATGGGAGCTCGCGGACATGCTCACGCACATGCCCCCAGAGTGGAGCACTGTAGCTCACGGACATCACGGACATGCCCCCAGAGTGTAGCGCTGTAGCTCACGCACATGCCCCCAGAGTGGAGCGCTGTAGCTCACGCACATGCCCCCAGAGTGGAGCGCTGTAGCTCACGGACATGCCCCCAGAGTGGAGCACTGTAGCTCACGGACATCACGGACATGCCCCCAGAGTGGAGCGCTGTAGCTCACGGACATGCCCCCAGAGTGGAGCGCTGTAGCTCACGGACATGCCCCCAGAGTGGAGCGCTGTAGCTCACGGACATCACGCACATGCCCCCAGAGTGGAGCGCTGTAGCTCACGGACATCACGGACATGCCCCCAGAGTGGAGCGCTGTAGCTCACGGACATCACGCACATGCCCCCAGAGTGGAGCGCTGTAGCTCACGGACATCACGCACATGCCCCCAGAGTGGAGCGCTGTAGCTCACGCACATGCCCCCAGAGTGGAGCGCTGTAGCTCACGCACATGCCCCCAGAGTGGAGCGCTGTAGCTCACGCACATCACGCACATGCCCCCAGAGTGGAGCGCTGTAGCTCACGGACATCACGCACATGCCCCCAGAGTGGAGCGCTGTAGCTGCCTGGCTGTGTTAGCTGCTGGAGATCTGTGAAAACTCGCCGGATTTCTCCTTTAAGAAATCCACTCTTTTGTTACGGTAATATGGAATACAACTCATTTTCTGACAGTGACCGTTCGACTGCACTCTGTTAAAGATTCTGGATAGATCCATGAGAACAGATAGTTATTGTGTGTGTGTCGAATACCATGGCTATAGTAGAGAGAGAGAGAGAGATATGATTGGACAGGTAATGGTTTGCACTGCAAATAGCCTCTGACATGAGTGCGCACAACAGTGCTGAACATTTGAACAAGCATTTGGTAAACAATGGGTTTTATTACGCGGCGCTGACAAAAATAGCATGGAATTGCAATCTACACAGTGGCAGTGGCGGTGGCGATGAAAGGGAGTGGCAGAGGTATTGTGCTGTGTTGTTTTGAATCGAATGGAATCAAACAACCAAAGTGAAGAGTGCTGTGCTCATGTCGGCACCTAAAGTATGAGGCCTTAACCCTTACTGAGAACAGACAAAGCAGAAAAGACCACACACACACACACACACACAAACACACACATAGACACGCGCATTTGCATACGGACACATACACATACACACACAGCATGAGAGCAAGAGAGAGAGAGAGATGGAGGGGGGAGAGAGAAAAGAAGGGTGTGGAGCCAAGAGAGGGATGGAGAGAGATATAAGGTGAACAGGTAACCCTCACAGAAGAGAGGGATGGAGAGAGAGATAAGGTGAACAGGTAACCCTCACAGAAGAGAGAGGGATGGAGAGAGAGATAAGGTGAACTGGCAACCCTCACAGAAGAGAGAGGGATGGAGAGAGATAAGGTGAACAGGTAACCCTCACAGAAGAGAG
>NC_085017.1:437500-477500 GCF_963854185.1 Sardina pilchardus | reverse complement strand
GGTATTTTCTTACCCGGAACTCACCCTACTAGCCCCCTAGTACTACTTCTAGATGTTACCCGGGTGCGCTTAGGTGGGAACGCAGCCGGCACAGTTCTGGGTAGAGATGGGGGGGGGCGTACCGATGACGTGTAGAAATGCGCCCTTGCAGCAGAGAGGGTTAAAGCAGCGCGAGGCAGAAAGTACAAATTGCCATGGTAACGATAAACATTGCCCTACGAGTATAAAACACAGACGAGAACACCGGAGTACAGAAAACAGTGACATTTTGTTGTGTATGTACAATAAAAATGTTAACTGCAATCACGTTGTTGTGTTTGTTGCGGGACAGGCAGGATATCCTTGCAAACGTGAATAGCTTGAAGTGTTGTCGATTAGCTTGCAACTAGCTGTTTATTACAGTGGTTAGCAATTAACAGCTAATAGTTAACGTTGCTGTTATTTAGCATTGTTGCTTTTTGTAGGAGTTGGGAAGGAGCCTCAGACCTCTGTGTGCTGTTTATATTTTCCAGGTGTGTCATTATTTTCTATTAATTTGTTATGTTGGATGTTTATACCAGAGAGAGTTGAAGTAGAGCTTTGTTTGCCTACTGTGGTCCTGGCGTTAGCTATTTTTTCCTCTATGCTAGCTCCCGCTGACTAGCGAGCTAACTACTTCTGTTGTTTCATGATGTTTTGGATCTGATGTAAGTTCGCATCATCCAGGCAACACAGCACAACAACGCATTTATTTAGCGTCATCTCCCTCCCCCTGCAAGTGCTGACATTGCCCCACCCCTCGCGGCTCCTACTCGGGTCTAGTGTGAACACAATTATCCGTATCTCACTCGGACATAAAGCGCATGTGGGAAATGTCCGTGTCGTGCCTCTACCCGGGTAAATATGTCCGGGTAACTTCTAGAAGTTATGTGAGAAAGGGACTCAGACACTTACACTAGGGGGCTAGTAGGGTGATTTCCGGGTAAGAAAATACCCGAGTTTTGCGTTCCCACATACAGCCACCCGTTTGATATCCGTTTGACATCCGGATGTCTCGCTCATGTGGGAAAGGGACTTGTGTGTGCTTGGAGTATTCCTCAGATAACAAGGCTGACAGAGACAGACTACCTGCATTATCTAAGGTATATAATGGCAAATATACAGGAAAAAACAAACAAACAAAAGTCTTGAGGTGAAGTGACGCTGAAGTGAACTCACCGAAATAGTGAATTTTCATCCCACAGCCAGGAAACTCAACCCAGGAGCTGGAAGTCCACCGTCAGCCTCCACAGTCCCTCTTGAAAACTGGATCCAGCAGTGCTCTGGTTTTGCACACGCACAGCTCCCCTGGGTTCAAAGGTCAAACACCTGTACGTGGAACCACTCAAAATATGGTTCCGGTTCCAAGGTCCATAATTGGACCTGTCTGCAGAACTCACATGCCGTCATATTGCCTGGAACTTCTGAGGTTCCACATCATGCCTGTGCCATCAGTTTCAACCTGCCGTGGAACCCTGGATGAGGATCTGCTCTCGCCAGAGCTAACAGTCTGTAGTTGAATTATACTTTTGAAACCACTTTGTTGAGATTTGTTTTAAATATTCATAATTTAATTAATATTGAAAAGATCTAAAAAAAGATCTAAAAAGAGAAAATCAAGTTCTCTGATTTACTGACTCAAGCAGATGTGGTAGGCAAGCTGATAATTCTCTGTATCATTCTATACTGTCTAAGTTGTTTTATTCTTACTGTAGGCCTGTTTTATTCTAGGTTATCTTGTTAAGAACTGGCTAGTGACGACAGATGAGATAGCCCATACAGAACCTTGTCTGTTGATTAATGAGCACTGTCCCTGATAAATGAACAAATAAATAATAAACACAAATTGGCTCAATATTCTTTGAAAAGGTTAAGAATTGAGGAAGACCACGCTAACTCTTACATTATGGTCTATGCCTTCTACTTCCAGATGATCACTGCCAGACGAGACCCTTAAACCTAGGCCTTATGTGGGTGACCTGAATCTAGTGAACTGAATCAATTTAGGGATGCAAGTTTCTTTCTGCTGACTAACCACTGCACTTTTGGCCATGACATACATACAGTGCATTTATCTAATTTGTACTCATTGCTGAATAGTTCGCAACAGCTTTGTCAGCTAGTTGTCATTTCTTAAAATGTATATGTATATATTTTTTTCATTTTTGTCTTCAGCCTGCAGCTGCATGCTGGCACAATTTTCGGTGACACCTGGCAAATGAGGCTTGCCAGATGACCAAAAGCACATAAATTATCCAACACAAAAATTCATCATTTAAAGCAACATGCCAGCTTTTTGGGTAAATTAGCTGATTTGCCATCTACCTCAGACTTAGATGAAGGGATATACAGTGCCCTTCATAAGTATTGGAACACATGCTAAAGTTGACTATAAAGAGGAATATAATAATCTTTTGGAAAGTGATCTTAATGCCTTAAATTAAAAACGGAGGAAATATCCTACCTTTAAGGACATCAATTTTCTTTGTGAATGAATAATGAATTGTAAATAAATAAATGTTTTCCTTAAAATACAGGGGTCATATAGCCTGACGAGCCAGACCCACATCAAGATGTAGGGTCTGGACACTCACCGTAGACAGGGCTCAATCGGAGGGGTGGGATAAACAGTTGTCTTTCAAATTCCCTCCCCGCAATAGGATAACGCTAAACGAATCATCTTCTTGTTTTCAAGTAGTAGGATGCGCAACCTTCCCTCTCCACGCAATAGGATAACGCTAAACGAATCATCTTCTTGTTTTCAAATAACAGGATGCGTCACCATTATGTTAAGCCCACCCACCGACTCTATACACGCTGTGATTGGCCCGCTGATTTTTTCGAGTTCTCAGCTCCCTGGCTCTATGGATCGTGCCTAGACTGCCCCGCCAGCCAAATTACATTTGCTGCCGCTAGGGGCGTCTAGATTTCTAGGCTAGGGGTCATAAGCATTGGAACCTCTACTGTACAGTATGTTAACCCTTTGTGTTAAAATCAGAGGCAGGCAGATTTTTATTTCTAAAAGCAGTAATTTCATAGATCCAGGGCACTATGCACCCTGATGAAGTCCCCTTGGCCTTTGGAATTAAAATATCAAGCCATCATCACATAGGCTACCCTTTACCATACCAAGAGATTGGCATGGTTTTATTTCAGTTAGCCTATTAGCTGGTTTGATTCACATTGAGCTCAATGAGAATGAAATCTAGGTATGGTGAAGGGTATGTGATGATGTGGGTCTGTTTTAATTCCAAAGGCCAAGGGGACTGTATCAGGGTGCATAGTGTCCTGGATCCATGAAATAACAAGCATTTTAAAAAATAAAAATCTAGGATAAGTAGCAGGGGATAAAAAAAAATTAAATAAAATAACAACTCAAATTTGTTATCAGTAACAAATCAAGATATGGCCAAATAAAATCAGAGCCCGATTGCATATTTATTCATTTATTTCCACTTGAGCACAAAACATCAAACTTCAAACAACGTGAACAGGTCACCCAGGGAAGTACACCTAGCCAAATGATCTAGTCGGCCACATGCAGAAACAGGTGGTTTAAAACGGTCGCTTTTAAAAACACTCGATAAAGAGGCCGACAGGAGAGCTGCAAAAACTACACATACTCAGTCACACACTATTGATTTTTATACATATCTTTTTTTTTCTTTTAACAAACATTATCACTGCCAAAATTATAAATCAATAGTTATTTTTCTGTTTTAAATCACTCAATCAAAAAGATTAAAACTCACACGTGAATAAAACTTTCAGTGCAGGAAAAAGATAAACCCCAAAACAAAGTCAAACACACACAACAGAATCAAGTGTCAAGAATCAGTGCTGATAGAACACGTGGTTAGTCCTTCATTGCAGTGAATTAAATTGTTTAACAACCCCCCCGCCAAAGCCTTGAATGGAGCGGACCGTTCCTGACTCCCCCAGACAGCTCAAAAATTAATGCAGTGATTGTTCCAGCTCGCTTGCCAACCCCCGACAGTGGCCAAACGCCACCAACCAACCGAACGGACAACTGCATAGACTTCGAATTGCCTCCGTCTACACTGCACAACCGACACACAGCCCCAGACTAGCAGGAGAAATCACGTGTGTGCGTGATAGGCAAGTTAAAAAAATTAACTGATTTACTTAAGTGATTCACCCCCTTATTTGATGCACATAAACACACAGCTAAATAAATGTTATTCAAAAAAGAAATTCACCCAAAACGGTGTCCAAAATGCCAGTGGGGAGCAGCAGCCGTTTTCCTGGCTACTATTAAATGGCTAATTGGCCAATTGATTAATGTTAATTAATGCCTGCCAGTCTGGACTGAAAAAAGTTGAACTATATCACAGGAACATACCGAAGTTTCTACATGTGCCAAACGTAAGGACATAATAGGCCACAGTATCACGAACAAACAAACTCCAGTAAAACACCAAAGGTAATCATGTACATAAAATATAAATATGCAAAAATATGCATCCCAACCCCTCACTCTCACACATGCACACACACTCACTTGCTCAAACACAGACACACACACACACACACACACACACACACAGAGCACCCCAGGGTGGAGGATGTAGACCCACTGTAGGCTCATGGTGGGACAGGAGGGCTATAGAATGCCTGTCTCCTGGGCAGTTGAGGAGCAGAAATTGGGAGTCCTGCTGATATCAGGAGGTGGAGGTCTCTTCTTCTTTCCTCATTCCTCTTAGGAGCAATGCCACGACAAGAACCCCTAAAAGACAGAGAGAAGAGATGAAAAAAGATTTTTTTATTTTTATTTTAATGTCAATTTTACCGGCTTATTTACCATTAATCTGAGTAAGATAAGAGGAACCCTATAGGAACTCTTCTCTGTGCCTGCAATAACCCCCAGGAAGTGACCAGTGCAGACCTGCAAACCCCTCAGCGTAAAAAAGGTGACAGTGTCCGAAGGTGTGTGTGTGTGTGGGGGGGGGTATTATGTATATATTACTACATATATTATATTATATATAATGCATATACATGTATGATGTATGTAAACAAACATACACACACGCACACACACAGGGGAGAATACGTATTTGAACCCATGCTTATGTTGACTAAAAAGAGGAATAGAAAATCATCTTCATGCCTTCATTTAAAAAAATGAGTAAAAATCAAGGATTTTCTTCAAAAAATGAAGAATGTATCGTAAACAAATAAATGTTCTTCCCTAAATACAAGGGGCATAAGTAGGCTTGTTTTGACCCCTATGTCAATTCCCATAGGTGCAGGAGGATTTTTTTTTTATATGCCTATGTTTTTATTTTTAAAAGCCAGCTATTTCATGGATCCAGGATACTATGCATCCTGATAAAGTTCCCTTGGCCTTAGGAATTAAAATAGCCCCACATCGTCACATACTCTTCTTCACCATAGCTAGATATTGCATGGTGTTTTTTCCAGTTAGCCTATTAGTCTGTTTGATGCTCATTGAGCTCAATGCAAATCAATGCACGTCCTGCGTTCTACAGAGGGTGCATTAAACGTTATTTGCACACCTATGACAGATCCAATTTGTTGGCCGTATCACACTGGAATAGCCTATTAATTTGGCAAACTCGTTGTGAAGTTTAAAAGAACGGTCACGTTGCATCCAAGCTGTAGACGTTCAGAACATAACATATCGCACATGACGGTGGTTGAATTTAGCTAGTTTAGCTGGAGAACTAACGGCAGTTTGTACTGCAAGTTTAGAAATTAGTTGATATGTGGTGGAAAGTAGAAGCCTAGTTCTACTAACAAGACAACATCTTTTTAGCGATTTAAACCAAAGATTGTCTAGTACCACGGTCTCTGTTTAAACGTTTACATCATAACAGGAAATTAACACAAAACAAATGGTAACAGTGGAATAAGTGGGATAATGGACTCCACGGCGTTCGGTCCAAGAAATAAATGCACTTAGAAGGGGCCGTTTTACCTTTACGTTCATATTTGTGAACCGAACGCGGTGTCGTCCCTGACAAAAATGACTCGCGCGGTAGTCAGGCGTCTTATCCAAACGTGAATTTGGCGCTGTGTTCAAGATTCTGAAGCAAGTGCTAAGACTCCGATTGGCCCAGAGAAGTGTCAATTACAAGAATTAGCCAATAATGTTTCGCAATTCTAGCCTGCATTGCATACAGATTAAGGGCAGCCTTCTACCTTCTACCCCCCCCCCCCCCTCCAAATAAAAACTCTCTGGTTCTGCGTGATTCACGTGAATGACCCAATTGACCAAGAAAACGGCGATTGTCGCCGAAAAGCGACAAGTTTGCAGGTCTGCCAGTGAGCCTATATCTCCCTGTTGCTATAGGCTAATAGACCAAAGGGGCATTCACACCAATAACATGTTAGGGGTTCTCATTGGCTGTTATTTATTTTCTCTATCATTCTCAAAATCAGTCTGAAAGTGATGCCCAAAAATGTTGTGGGTACAACTGAACCGTACCTAGCGTGAGTACGCCGTAAGAGAGAGGGAGGAGAAGAGGAGGTTGTAAGCATGCTTGCCTGCACAAGTTGATAGGGCTAGAGGGGGCTCAAACTACAGCAACGTCAGTAAAGTCTGCACTCCGCAGTCCACATAGTTCTGCAAACACATACACACGGTTTGGGCAAATTAACCTCAAGACCCAGCATCAGCATCCATCATGGACGACAGCAGCTTGATAATACTTCTTCTCTTCCTTATGTGGCAATTAGGCCTACTGTACGTCTATGCAACTGAACTATTCATAACTTTTTCTTAATTAGTTGTAAAACTTTGATTTGTAAGCTGGATAAAAGCTTCAGACAAATTACTAATTTCCAGCTTCTTCATCACTAAATCTTTCTTATTGTAGTAGGCTTAAACTATGTATGGGAAATCCGCCCTAATCGACTTGCTCAGATCAGCCATTAGTACCTCCCCCCTCTTTCTCAATACTTCCACCTACAGGTCTAATGAGGCACTACACTACTCTGACCCCACCCATGACCGCTGATGCGGAGAACTTCAGTTTCAGTCTTCCATCCTCTCACCTGATTGATGAGTCGCGTCCTCTGTTCCCCTGACCAGTGTGGAGAGGCATACTGACACACACACACACCAAATACATTAGAAATGTTTCTAAGAAAATATTTCTTCCTATATGTGTTTGAGCACGTTCATCACACAAGCATGTAAACTTGCACATCAAAGTTACAGCAGAGTGCATGCTTTATTCGGATATGATACACTTGTATTTTTAATACATGTCTAATATAGCACAAACAGAAAGTGTCAGAATACAGTAAAACATTTTAAATTATGAAACTATAATGGAGCTCTGAGTTCTGTAAAAATAAGATTTCTCGTCACTGTTTGGTGAGTGTTTCTCTGTGACCATGTGTATGTCTAAGAATGTTTGTCGGCGTGCCTGTGTGTACCTGATAAGAGCAGGCAGTCTGTGCGTAGCCCACAGGCATCTGCGGGATCATGACTCCAGGCAGACTAGAGTATGGGTAAGGCTGAAAGACAAATACATGGAGGCGTGACACACACAGACACAACAATACATTCTCACTCAGACACATCCCTCTCTCGCTCTCTCTCTCTCGAAAGCTGAGGTTCGGGAGCTTCCGAAGTAGCTCAACACACACACACACACACACACACACACACACACACACACACACACACACACACACACACACACACACACACACACACACACACACACACACACACACACACACACACACACACGTGACAACATACTCTCACACAAACAGTGACATACTGTAGTTACTAATCACACAGCCGCGGTTGTGTGCACACTTGTTACTTCATGATCCAACACATTATGATGAAATAGCACAACCCCATTGCGATGAGCAATGACCTGATTGATTGCTTAAGCCTCGTTTCAGTCGAGCACAATGTCATGCTGGCATCCACTTGTGCAAAAACAACACACACAGTGCAAGTATATTCCCGTAATTATGAGCTGGCTGAGCATAGATCTGTATCCGTGTGTGTGTGGGTGTGTGTATCAGATTGAGCATACCTGTAAGTATGTCAATGGAAGTATATTCCAGTAATTATGAGCTGGTTGAGCATAGCTTGCGCGTGCGTGTGTGTGTGTGTGTGTGTGTGTATACCTGTAAGTACTGTCCAGCCGTGTTAAGAACCGGAGAGTTCGGAGGCGCGCTGAGGGTTGGGGGGCAACAGCTGCAGTAGATGTACTGGGGGGCGGTCATCCATGGAGCACTGCCAACGAGGTGAGACTGCACAGCACCTGTGAAGACCATAACCAACACACAGTATAACTGGGACACATATTTCTGTATGAAATACAATTAAGTGAACAATATTTCGGTAAGGGCTCAGACATAAGAATATTAATTTGTAGATTAGCTAGTAGACTTGAGTAATTTCATGGTCCAATAGTATAAACAAATTGTTAATACCCACACATATGATATATATAGGGTTTGTGCAGTAAGTTAATAAAGTCGAGTTAATAAATGGAAGCAGACACACATCCAGGTCAAATATTTAATCTCTGTTGCTTTCTGTGCATCCTCAATTCAGCATAAATGTAAACTGCATGTACATAATTAAAACGGCAGATGGCGCTAATGGTCTATAAAACAAAGGCGTTCACTGATGTAGTTCATGATACAGACTTCAAATTATGCTGCTCACAAATGACGTCCTTAACTGCACACAAAAACTTACGTGAGCTTCTCTCCTTCATGATGGCTGGTCCCAACTTGAGTTTTCGTCCTTTAAAACTGATCTGTTGCTGTGGACACACAGACAGACATCCTGATTATGGTATCAAACCGACTGTGATTTTGAAATATATGATGGGTAAGGTTAGCCTATTTCAACTAACGTTAAATAAAGAGAAACGCATTTGCTTATCATAATTAAAGCGCTAAGTATAGCACTTACTTCAACGATGGTTTGTATATCGACGTCATCATTGAAGTACACAAAGCCATATCTATGAAAGTACAAAAAAGAGACACCGAGTCGGCACCAGACATGATGGAAACAAACTAGCCACTTCAAAATCAAGACAGTTGTTGTCTGAACTCACCCTTTGCATATGCCCCCACGGTATGTTATTATTTTCACTTCCTTTATTGGGCCAAACCTGGCAAAGAAGTCCTTTATTTCGTTCTCGTCCACCTGTATGATTAAAATGAAATAGCCGTGGCATCAAAACAGATATTCACGGGTTAAATATGTTTGCTGTTATTGAATTTAACGTTACCTTCGTGTCGATTCCCCCAACAAAAAGTGTGTTTGGTGTCATTTTGCCTTCGGGTAAAATATATCCATTTGAAAGTTTCAGTGAAGGCCCCATCTGATATCCGTTAACGTTGCGCTGTTTCTGAATATCCTTAGGAAATGGCATTTGAATAAAAACGCAAATGTCAAATATTTCAAACACGCCACCAAATATCGGCTAGGCCTGCTAACAGCAAAGGTCAACCGTGTCTTCAATCAGCCAAAAAGTGAAGCCTCTGAAGAGCCTGTCAACTCGTGCACGAGCTACCTAAGATTTTCGGTCCACTAACTTACACATTCAATTAACGTTACATGGTTCTAAATAACTGACAGAACGCATTTATGCTTACGAAATATTACACAGAAAACGGCTAACTGGCCATGCAAGACCGTATCTTCATGCCACAATGCGATTCTGGTTATAAAATAACATTCACTTCACGAACATTTGTGATATTTGGTGGCTCCTCGCTCCCCCTCGTGCTGAATACATAGCCAGCTAGCTTGCTAAGTAGCCTTGCAGCATTTCGACAGAACTAAGACCGCTTACCTAAGGTTAGCTTCATTAAGACAAATCTCGAATATACACAATTTATAAAAAAAAATGTATTGACAATGATTACACAATATATGAAATGTCAATCATTTCAACCAGTAGTAGACCGCTACAGTGTTGCCATCACGGGATTTTTTTTTTTAATCTCCTTGACTAGGAAGGTTCAGAGGAAACAGGTCAAGTAGCGTTAACCTTCAGTTTGAACACGAGGCAAGTCCATGTTGCATTCAGCCCAAACGTGACCAACGTTAACACAATGGTGTGTACGTTTAGGTAACACTAGAAAATACATTTAAGTTAACCTGTCAACTTCTAAACTCGAACAAAATGAATTCACTGCGTTTGACCAACCTTGTGCTAAAACGAAATACTTAGGTTAGCTGAATAGTAACCAACGGCAGATGAGTGCACTGACTAGCATTGGCTAACGTTAGCATAGTTCACTGTTCCCATCTACTCAAAGTTGCCAGAAAAACCTAAGTGACGTTAATGGGCTTCTCTAAAAATCACCCATGGTGAAGTTGGACCAGTTTTCATAAGCCAGTCTTGTCCATCATCTTAAACTCAAAGTAAGCCATATCAACTAACGTTACGGTTAGCTCATGCCCAGCCATCTATTTTCCTTACCATATAAAATATAATAGTTGCGCTACCCTGTTGTTGACTCTCCTCCTTTCCCTCCACTCAACCTCCACTTGATCTCCTTTAGGTAAACAGCACAATTCGAAGCTTCACCACCACGCCCATACACTACACATCTTGATGCTGTTGTGAGCTATTTCGGGAGGCTTTTGGCCGCAAAACTTGATGTAGTTGTAATGTTTATCATACTATTAACAAAAATATATGTTTTATAGGCTGCCGAATGAAGGATGCAATTGTTATCCTACAGATTATCTGTGGAGGTGGACAAGAGGAATAGGTTGTGCTACAACTACAACACAGAAAAGTTGGGATGTTGTACAAAATGCTAATTTAAAGAGAATGTGACTATTTCATGGAAAATAGAATTTTGAATGTGATAGCGACAGGTTTTTTAAAAAACTTGGGTCATCAAAATGGAGTAGAGTTGCGAAAGGAATATTTCACAACAATTAGGCACCATAGGCCCACCATGTAGGCCCATGAAACAGGGAAGGGTGTTCATCACTCTGTGATGAGACTTGGGTCATCAAAATGGAGTAGAGTTGTGAAAGGAATATTTCACAACAATTAGGCACCATAGGCCCACCATGTAGGCCCATGAAACAGGGAAGGGTGTTCATCACTCTGTGATGAGACAATATAATTACAATGTCTCTAACATGAAATTGAGAGGTATTTGGGGTTATCATTATCTACATGGCATCATTTAAATATTCAGAGAATCCAGAGAAAACTTTGCAAACAAGGGACAGAGCTGAAAAACAATAGCCAATTGGATGCCTATGGTGTTTTGAACCTCATGGCATGCATTACAACCAGACCTGTTTCTGTAGAGAAAATCGTGGGCTCAGGAAAACTTTGATAACCATTGTCGATACTCAACACGACACAGAAATGCTATGTCTTATCTTACCCCGAGCTGAAATATGGACCGAGGTTAAGTGGAAACAGGTCATGTGGTTAGTCCAATCAAAATAAAAAATTGCATTTCTTTTTAGAAATCATGGACTCCTCTGGGATAAAGAGGAGGTACTATCCAATTATCTAACTTCATAGTTCAAAACTCAGCATCCATGACTGTTTGGAGGTGCATTAGTGCCTACGGCATGGGCATCTTGCACGTCTGGCAAGGCACAATCAATTCTAAATGATGCACAGTATTGTAGCAACTACATTATCCATTCCAGACAATGTGTTTTTCAAAGAAAACCTTGAATATTTCAAGAAAACAATTACCAAAATTAATTCTGCAGATATTTAAACAGTATTTCTTCATAGAGGATGTGTCCGGGTGCTATGGCCTGTCTGCAGCCGACCTGTCAAGTTAGGTGCATCATGGAATGAAAAACATGATTACGAAGACCCCTCTTGAGCAGCTGAAATCCTATATTGGGCAGGAGTGGGACTACATTTCATTCTCAAAACTCTAGCAACTGGTGTCCTCAGTTTCTAAACATTTACAGAATGTTCTAAAATAACGAGGTGAAGCAGTACATGTAAACATGCCCCTGTCCCAACCCAAAAAAGATGGCATCAAATTCAAAATGAGTACATTGGCCTTTATTCCATGAGATAGTCAAATTTGTCATTTTCAACATTTCATATGTTGTCTTTGTCCTTTTCGCAGCTAAATATGGGTTTATGATATTTAGATGATAACATTCTGTTTATTTATTTCTGTTTTCTGTACTGGGGTTGTGAATGATGGAGGCGATGAGTCTAATGTTTACTCCATCCTTCATCACAGAGGTGTCAAGTAACGAAGTACTGTACAAATACTTTGTTACATTACTTAAGTAGAAATTTCATATCTATACTTTACTTGAGTAATTATTTTTCAGACGACTTTTTACCTCTACTCCTTAGCCTACATTTCCACGGAATCCACGCAAGTAATTGTACTTTCTACTCCTTACATTTTAAAAATAGCCTCGTTACTCCTATTTCATTTGAGCTTGTCATCGTTGAAAAAACAATAAACCTATCCAAGTAAATTGCGCAATCCGAATAGCCTAGAGTGAATTTGATTGTGGATGGGCGATAAGTGTAAACATATTCCATTCCGACACATTGGTTTGTATGCGATCCATCACACCACCTGCAGGAAGAGCAGCCAACTACTGTAGTGTACATGCCTCATCCTGGAAGAACTGTCGAAATGGTTGGATGCAGAAACAACTAATTTTGGATGCACTAGCATAGGCTACTGTAGGTGACCAGATGTCCGAGACCAAAACCGGGGATAATTTTCATTTTCAGTTTGACTATCAATCTGATTTAAATACATACAAGGTATATCAAAACAAAAAACAGGGACATAAGTAGTTTTTCCTGTATTTTCCAGGGGACAGGCAACCAAAAACGGGGACGTCTGGTCACCCTACTAAGCATGATCCTGTCTGTGTATGAGAGTGCGCGCGCGCCTTTGTGGGCTAGGTCCTATATTGGTCCTTGGGTAATAGGTCAACTACCATCTATATCAGCCGAATGCAGTTTACAATGAATTTAGTCGGACTGCCTCATCAATAATGCTTCTTTTCAGTCATGCCAGCAGCTGCTTGTCCTAAGTAAGCTATCCTAAAACAGCTTTAAGTGTCAATATTCTGGTCTGCTCAATACTGCACAGCCCAATGAAACTGCTCCCTAACATGTAGTCTGACCTTCATTCATGAACTTCAAGCATGGCATTTAATACAGTGGAAGTCCTAGCTAGTCTGAGTTTGTGGTTTTAGAGAAATAATATGAATCTCAATCTGTGCCTGTGCATTCATTTTTTCTCCACAGGAGAAACAGCCGACTTGTCTAGAGAGGTAGGCTACACGCAACTTACTTCAGCAGCCCTCAAAAGTAAGTCATCCACTGAAGGTTCTTTGGCCCCACCCTCCAAACAAACCAATTCTTTTTTGATTTTTTTTATTAATCACCTGGATTAATCATGAATTTTGGCAGCACTAATGTATACTGTATATAGACCACCATACAAGAGAAATAGCCACTAAGCCTGCCCTGACACCAATTTCCAGTTTTGTTATCTTACATCCATTGCCCTCACAAATTCCTGCAGCTAAGCTTGGATGTACATTTACATTCTAATAAAGGTTATTGATAACCTGCCTCTGAAGTTTGACTTTTAAGCACCTAATCATACCTTCCGCTCCATGAAACACATGTTTATGCTCAGTATTACACATATAGGCCTATGGTTCTTTAATGTATCTGCATGTATTCATCTTCAATGGGCATATATGCGGCTGAAACAGGTAGCTACTGTAGTGCATCCCAAATTTTAAACATTAACATTTTAATATATCATTATAGTCATTATGGCCTTTAGAAAATGTTTTGGGGAAGTGGGGTAGTGCACTATCTGCCCCTGTGGCGTGACTTAAACTTTTGTCCTTAATGGCATTTTTTCCCTTATATTACTTTTACGTTTATACTTTAAGTAGTTTTAAAACCAGTACTTTTATACTTTTACTTAAGTACAAAGTTTGAGTTGATACTTCCACTTCTACAAAAGTCGTTTTAAACCCTAGTATCTTTACTTCTACTTAAGTAATGAATGTGAATACTTTTGACACCTCTGATCACCAGAGAACATTGTCGATTCACCTTATTCAGGCGGCGGCCATTGTGTAAACCAAAACGAGCAAAGAAGTGCATATAACACAGCAATCCAATACAATAACTAAGACAAATTGTCCAACTGACCGATTACTCCAACCGTAACCATAACTGCTGTCCGGTTTTCATCTCCCATCCATTCTGTTTACATTATAACTTAAGTGCAGTCTCAGCAGGCTAACTAGAATATGCTTCAACTTATATTTCATTCAAAATGTTATATTTCTTTTTAATGTTACATATTCTATATGTCCAACAACCAGACAGTGAAGTGTGTTTTACAATCATGTAAGTTCATAGATCAATCAGGAGAGGCGTAGGTCATATGTCACACAAGATACAGTAGGTGGCTACCTTTTTGTGTCCTAGACCTGTGTGTAATCCCTAACATTGTTCAATCAACAAACACAGCTTGTGGTATGATTGATATCAAAATGAGTCTACTGTTTGGTTTCCTGGTTCAATCTCAGGCCTAGCTGCATGAACTTGTGAGATAAGTGACCACAGAGAAACACTGGTGTGCCTTGAGGCAAAGTGAGGTGTGTCACTGTTTTTTTTCCAAATGCATCAATCTCAGTTTCTTAATTAAAAAGCTCAGTCAACATATGCTTATCACTGGTCTCAACTCACGAGCACTCTGTACTAAACACCCCTCATATAGCCTATAATAATGTATGTGACATAATTTATTTAGAATAATTTGTCAATGTGCCTTGGTGTTTTTGTTTGACCTTTGGTGTGCCTTAGCTCCAAAAATATTGGAAACCTCTGCTTGCATGGTGCATCACTCATTCATGGCAGTTTCCATGACTGAAAACAGATTGTTCCCTTTCAGTGTAGCATGAAGCTTGCAGACAGTCTTCAAAGGAGTGTAAATACTCATCTGTGTGCTATCTAGAGAGCTCTTCCATTTAGAGAGTCCCAGGGGCATTTTTGTTGTAGGCCTAATAGCCAACGTATCTGTTTGGATGGATTTGAGGGAATTGTCCGGCCTTAGTGTTGCAGTTAAGTTGATCTATTTTGCTTTATTGATGGATTGTTTAATGTGATGTCCTTATGGAAATCATAATGTAGGCTAAGCTTAGACACAATTGAAGTCTTTGCATTGCTATTCACTCTATTTAATCTCAGTGTGCCATTCCCATCATATGGGCCAGGCCTAGAAATAATTAACTGGGGTTATTGCTGTACTGTAGGCCTACTGTACTGTAGGCCTACTGTATGTCATTAAGCAACATTGCAACGTGACCTAGCCTATTGTTGTCAATGTGTAATATCATGAACCGAGTTTGAATAGCCACTGGGGTGTGTTGCAGCTTGCAGCTATAGTCATATCTCATATCTTTCCAGGTCCTAGCTGTTCCCAGTGTGCACCTGGGAAGGCTATCAGGGCTACGAGCGTGTAGGGACATCTAAAAACGAGATATAGCCTACCGCGTCCGCTGGAATGTCTCACTGACAGGCTACAGCGCATATCGGACAGTTATTGGGCAAACAGCCTACGATTAGATAGCTGTCTGTCACTTGAGTGTCGAAACATAAGCGACGCCTGTTGAGGAAGTGGTGGTGGCGACGGCCGCTGGCTGGCAGGCAGGGCGTCATTCAGTGCATCCCCCCCTCCTTCCCTCCCCATTGCGAGAGAGCGAGCGAGCATGCCATAGCCTAACGGTGGAAAGTATGAGAAGAGAAAAAGAACGTCTTCTTCATCTCATCAGCACAGAAATCCTGGCTACCCACCCACAGCTGACGGTAACAAAGTAGCCTACGCATCTGCAGTTGTGTTGATCTTTCTGAGGGGTAGGTGGGTGTCGACCTTCGCAGTTTGACAGGAAACGGGGACAACTTTCGTTTTGTTTTCAAAACGCCAGATTGTCGAGATGTAGACTCCCGATAACAGACGATATCAGTAAACTTTTTATTCTCCGAAATTTGGACAGGGTCCAAGGGATAAGGGAACAGACGAAAAACTCATACAGACGGTAAGCTATCGTTTCCTTCCCTATTCTGCGCTGGGTTCTGTTTGAGAGGATTAAGCTTCGCTCTGGTGCTGTGCGCTGTCAGAGCAACTGGACATGATGAAGGAGAGCAGAGATAACGACAATGTCCGCCGAGGGCTGCGCTGTTCGCACTAGGCTAGATTTCACCGGACGAGGATGTCTCAGTAGGGACATCTGTATTGGCGGGCATGGCCGATCACAGTGAGGAACAAAACAAACGATTGTCCGCTCATATGAACGGATTCAAAGCGATGGTGCCGAACAACAAGGAGACACATACGGGGGTTTCGAACGGGGGCTGTGAGGTGACCAAAGGGCAGCGGCATGCAGAAGATCAGAGTCCCGAGGTCGAACCGGCTCGAGTCACGGAATTGAAGGAGGACGACGCAGGTATTCCACGGAGAAGCAGCATCATTAAGGTAGTAACACACTCTCCCATCCCCTCAATCGCACACACACACACACACACACACACACACACACACACACACACACACACACTCCACACACACACACACACACACACACACACACACACACACACACATACACACACACACACACACAATCTGTCTTCACTCACTTCCATACACTCTCTCTCTCTCTCAGACTGTCTGATCGTCTCGGTCTGTGATTGTGTTGGCGATGAGTGCATGGGAAGGCTTATCTGAAGTAGGCTAGTCTATCTGTTCACCGCAGAAATGTTTTGGCTTGATTTCAAAACCACATGGAAAGACTTGGTAGGTGTAGGCCTAGCCTATTGTAAAGTGCCACTGTAAAAATGTTGGTGCCCTTAAAATAGCTTTCACTTTCCCTCTTCATTTCATGTCTTTGGTGAACAGTCCTCATTTCGGTCGGCTGGTAGGCTATAGATAAAACCATACTCCTGACACACACACACACACACACACACACACACAGAGAGAGAGAGACTCACTCACTCACCTCTTGCCCTCTCTCTCTCACACACACACTCTCTCTCTCTCACACACACACACACACACGCACACACACACACACACACACACACACACACACACACACACACACACTCAGAGAGAGGTTTGTGTTTCCCATCACCCCATCATCTCTCGCTTAACAAACACAAAAGCCTAGAACCCACAGACAGCACAAGGTTGGTTTCCTTTTAAAGCAGTCCACAGTATGAGAAGAAAAAAAAAACACTTCACCATACGGCTGTTACCATGGCAACTTTCATGTCTACACAATCTACATGTGCTGAGCAAAAGATTGAATGATGTTTGTCACCACCACAGCAGAGTTGTGAAATGTGCTCATGAGGTTACCCCATGCTTATAATAAGTTTAACATTGTGTAACTTGCTCATGCACCACTCAGTCCTAGTTAGCCCCTTTTTGAGTGTGGGAAGAAGACTTATTGTTTTTAACTGAGAATTGAGGTGGAGATTGTTTCGCTAGGCCCTATGTGTTGTTCTATTTCTGTCTTCATGGACCCTGTTGCTACAGCCTCACTGTTTGGGAGGGTTCACAACAATAGCATTTGTTTTCTAAAAGAATGTGTCTGGGTTCGCTGTTTCCAATAGTGGAAAACGGGTGTGTGTTTCCAAATAGTTATGAGGACACAGTTCTTTTCCTGGGGTTCAATATGCCATTTCTTTGCATTTCTCATGAATTTGACAAAAAAAATGGTAACTCTTAGGCGCCAATGCAAAAAAGTTTGGCTCTGTGTAAATTGTAAATAAAAATAGAATGTGATAACCTGTTGTATCCCATACTTAGTTGCCTAATGGAAAACAAGTGTTGAAACTGACAAATGCCACTAGGTTATTTCTTGAAAAATAAGCTAATTTTGAAAAAAATAAAAAAATATGGGATGAGGGCAACAAAAGGCTTGAAAAGTTGTATAATGCTTAAGAGAACACAAGGGAGAACATCCCACAACATTTTATGTTAACTGGCACTATGATTGAATTTTTAAAAAGCACCCAGAGGTAGCCTATCACTCTGTAAACCTGTGGGCAAACAATGCTAATTGCAAATCATTATGAGAGTAGGCTAATAGGCAACTGATTTTTTTTAAAAGGAATTATAGGGGACTTCATCATAATTAACATATTTAGAGAATCCAGTGAAATCTCAAACAGGGTACCTGGATGAAAAACAATACTGGATGGCTCATCATGGCTGTGATATTTTGGGCTCAGATGGCACTGCATTAAAATAGACCTGTTTTGGTAAAGAAAAGCATAGTATGGGCTTTGGAAAACTTCGGACACAGCTTGGTGCTCGATCCACAAATGCTGGATAAAAATCAACCATAGAAAAATAAACCATATTTGATCCAGAAATTCTACTGTCTTATCGCATCCTCTGGGGTTAAGAGGAGATGGGGTAGTCATATGCTATTAGTGCACCATCCAAAAGCCATTATCTATGAGGTATGAAGGTGCATTAGAGCAGTGGTGTAGTCTATGTGATACGCAAGACTACGCGGTATACATGTATGCCCACTTAAAAAGCATCACCATCTCAGTACCCACTTAAAAAGCATCACCATCTTAGTATATCCACCTAAAAAGCATCACAATGTCAGTATACCCACTTAAATAGGCAAGGATATGTATTAACATTTGGGGTTGATCACAGTGTCTTTTTCAGGGAACACCTTGATAATTTCAGGAAACAGTGGCACAGTGAATTCTGCACATTATGCAACAGCTGGCACTGTAGTAGATTAGACACTGTGCTAAAATGGCCTGCCTGCATTTCAAGCTCTTTCACAGAATTGCATTGTCAAAACTATACTTTTTGAGCATGTAAGTAAGAATACTTAATTCATTGGCCGGGTTTCCCAAAATTGTTAAGAAGCTCTTAAGTCCTAAGAACTTCTTAGGAGCGTTCTTAGAACATTCTTACAATGCTCCTAAGAAGTTCTTAGCACTTAAGAGCTTCTTAACAATTTTGGGAAACCCGGCCATTGTCAATGCTCCAGCAATTAGTCTCATTAGTTCCCAGATGTTTACAGAATGTTGTAAAATTAAGCAACATATGTGGTAAACATGACCCTGTCTCAGCTTTTTGAATTACTAGTGTCAAATCCAAAAAGAACATATATTTTCCCCAAAAAAACAACAAAGTTTCTCTGTTTCAACAATTAATATTTTGTCTTGTGCTATTCTCAATTAAGTATAGTGGTTTACATGATTTGCAAAGCACAATTTTTTACACAGCATCCCAACTTTTTGAAAAACAGGGTTGTAAGAAGAACACGTTCAAGGAGATATCATAGTTTTGGTCTAACAAGAGCAAACCATTACTTCACAGCCAACCAAGGTCTGCTAGTGACCAAAATCACAGCTGTCTCTCAAAAATGTAATAAATAATGTATTTTAGTGATACCAACAACATCAGTACAGTAAGAGCTGTTCTCATATTGACCTGAAGCAAAACACTACACAGTGAACACCACAAGGTACAGCCAATATGTTTATCAGTCTTTCATGACTATAGTACACCAACCAATTGCATTTTTCTTATAAAAACTTACAATAAAAATATTCTTTAAAAATGATGAAAAATTACTAGATGCATATATGTAATTGCAGTTGTGTCAAAGCTCTTTTTATTTCAATCATATTTCAAATCCACATGATGAGCATAATTGGTTGAAAGATAGATGAGCCAATTTTTGATAATATGAACCTATATTCACCCTGCCTCTATGTGCCACATGGACGTAACGTATGGATATGTAACATCAGAGTCAGGAACTGGTCAGTATTTGTCCCAGAAAATGCAGTGAGAGTGGGCACTGCTGGCCACACATTGAATGCTTGGTAGGTGATCTTGTGCCTGGTACTGTACTAATTTATTTATATAAACAAAAGAGAAGGACCCAAGCGTGAAAGAAATGATACAAGGATACAAGGAGGTTTATTTGTCACATGCATATGATTACTAAAGTAAAGAATGCGGTGAAATGAGCTCTGGGTTCTGTAGTCCCCCCCCCCCCCTAATCTGTAGTTGTTTTAAAGGACTATGCGATGACCACACACACTCGGAAATGGTGTTTACCGAGTATGCTGACACCAGTGAAATGAGGTCACAGAGAGACAGTGGTATCGTTGATATATTGGCAGGCTTTTGGTGATTATTCAACCAGCTCTACTTAACAAAGCATTCACAGATATCAGGCAGAAGCTACAGTAAGTCTTAATCCTAAACCAATTTTAGCCAGCCTGATATTTCTGTGTGTGTGTGTGTGTGTGTGTGTGTGTGTGTGTGTGTGTGTGTGTGTGTGTGTGTGTGTGTGTGTGTGTGTGTGTGTGTGTGTGTGTGTGTGTGTGTGTGTGTGTGTGTGTGTGTGTGTGTGTGTGTGTGTGTGTGTGTGCGTGTATGACATGAGGCTCAAGGTGACAGCAAGCACAGCAAGCACCAAATTGTGCGTCACCTTCGCTTGCAGTTGTAACTGTAGACATGATTCATGATTCATATAAATACGGCACACATTTCCGGTCCGCACCCTGACTTCCTGTCACACACGTAGACACACATCCATACTGACATGCACACACACACACACACACACACACACACACACAGAGACATCCACATTGAGAAAAAGTCTGTGGTTTCTCACACCTTGCTTGAAATCCGAAGTCTGCATAAGACAATCAATTGGAGAAAAAATGTTTTCTGACTCTCCTCTTTGTCTATAACCTCAGCCGTTATCTCTCTCACTGTCTCTCATGTCTCTTCATCAGTTTTATGTTCATCAGTTCTTCACTCTCTCATCTGCCCCCCCCCACATAAATACACAAGCTTGTACCTTTCTCTCTGCATGAATTGCATTTAGATCAAATGCTTTGTTCTCTGTTTCTTCCTGCTATGCTAGTCTCTTAGCCCTCTCACTCTCCTCTCTTGCTCTCTCTATCTTTCTCTGTTTCACTCTTCTGTCCTTCCCTCACGCTGGCCATCTCTGAGATACACCCACACACTTAGCTGCATCAAAGATCAGTTTAGAAATGAATAAAATATTTTTTTTCATAACCCTGAAAGCCAGGACCCTGCAGTGGAACTAATACAGACTAGCCCCTCTCTGTCTGGGGGACATACACACAGACACACACACACACACACACACACACACACACACACACAAACACACACACATGCACACACACGCTGTGAAAACACATACAAACATGCATGCACCTTTGCAGTCGTCTCCTTTTGTAGGTTGCCATGGAAACGCTATCCTCTCTGTCCTCTCTCTTTCTCTCTCTCTCTCTCTCTCATACAGTATGCTTCTTTCCTGATTCCTTTTTCACCCACTGTTTTTCTCCCTTTTCCTCTGTTCCCTTCTTTCTTTTGCTTTCTGTCTCTCCCTCTTTCTTTCTCTAATTTCCTACCTCTAGCCCTCTCACTCCCTATCTCTCTGCCTCTTTTTCCCTTTCCCCTTCTCCCTCTCTCCATCTTTCTCCTCCTCCCTCCTCCCTCTCTTCCTCTCTTCCTCTATTCCTCTCTCTCTCCCCTGCAGAGAGGAAACCCCTCTTATGTCATGTTCTGACTTGTGGGAGATTCTCATTCAGCTCTGCTGCTGTGCCGACTGCTGGGGTTGTTCCCCCCCACTCTCTCACGTGGCACTGCAGGAGTTCCCACTTTTGCTCTCTCTCTCTCTCTCACTCACACGCACGCACACTCACACACACACACACACACTCCCTCGCTCTCTCTCACACACACACACCCACATATGCACATACTCACATATGCATACTCTCTCACACACACATTCACACACATACACACAAGCTCTCTCTCTCTCTCTCTCTCTCTCTCTTTCTCTCTCTCTCTTTATCTCACATGCACATTAGTTCATTCCTATTCCTTTATCTCTGTGGTTTCTTGAAAGTGAGTGAGTGATTCACTTGTGTACAGGACATGTCTTTATTCTTAAAGAATATTTCAGTGTAGAATATTAATTTGGCCAGTTTTGCTCCATTACAAACACACACACATACACACACACACACACACACACACACACACACACACACACACACACACACACACACACACACACACACACACACACACACACACACACACACACACAAGCACACACAGACACACCACTCTTCATTCTTATTCATAATGTGTGTGACTCCCTCATGTACAACGTGTATTATGTATGTGTTCATTCTTAATGGCCATTTTAATGCAGAATGTCTTGACAGTTTTCCTGTTTCCTCTCCCTTCCTCCCTTTCTCTGTCTCTCTCTCTCTCTCTTTCTCTCTCTCTCTCTCTCTCTCTCTCTCTCTCTCTCTCTCTCGCTCTCTCTCCAACTCAATTCAAGAAAGCTTTATTGGCATGAACGTTGCAGGAACATTATTGCCAAAGCTGAATTACATGTACTGTACACAAGAGGTTAAAGAAAAAACTACAAGATTAGCTAAATGTTCTCTCTCGTTCTGTCCTGGTCCGTAGGATGGCTCGCGGCGTGGGCGCGACCGTAAGAAGACGGTGTCGTTCGGCGGGATGCCGGGCTCCCGCAAGATCAGCTCGGTGTCCGGCTGCCTGAGCCGCATGCAGGAGGGCAGTGAGCTGCGCAAGCTGCGGCCCGGCCTGCGCCTCTACAGCCGCTACTACCTCCTGGAGGCCGACCAGCGCAGCGTCCGCTGGGAGCCGTCCAAGAAGGACCCCGGGAAGGCGCGGCTGCCGCTGGCCGAGGTGCGCGAGGTCCGAACCGGCCGCAACTCGGACGTCTTCCGGGCCAGCGGAGTGGCCGAGCTGGTGGCGGAGGACTGCGCCTTCTCGCTGGTCTACGGCGACGATTACGACACGCTGGACTTGGTGGCCAGCTCGCCCGAGGTGGCCAACATCTGGGTGACGGGCCTGCGCTACCTCATCTCCCAGGGGAGCCACGGCGCCGGCGCGCACACACACCCCGCGCACACACACACGCACGCGCACACACACGCGCAGGCGGCGGAGGCTGGAGGCGGAGGAGGCGGAGGAGGCGAGGAGGGCCGCGATGACCTGCAGCTCTCGTGGCTGTCCAGGGAGTTCTCGGAGGTGGCGGTGGTCAGCGGGGGGAGGAAGGACGACGATGGCGCCGGCGACTGGCTGAGCGTGAGCGAGGCCACCGACCTCATCGAGAAGCTGAGCCCCGGCGTGCGGAGCAGCCACATCCGGACGCGTCTGCGCGAGCTCCTCCGCGGGGACACAGACTCTCCGGGGACGCCCCCGCACACCCCCCCCCACACCCCGCCCCCGCACGCGTCCTCGCACGTCTCGCTGCAGCACTTCACGCAGGCCTTCCACGACGTCAGCACGCGGCCCGAGATCTACTTCCTGCTCGTCCAGCACTCGGCCGGCAAGGACTTCCTGGACGCGCGCGACGTGGCGCGCTTCCTGGAGACGGAGCAGGGCGTGGCGCGGGCGGGCGAGGACTCGGCGCGGGCGCTCGTGGAGCGCTACGAGCCGTCCGCCTTGGGCCGGCGCCTGGGCCGCCTCTCGCTGAGCGGCCTCACGCGCTTCCTGGACTCGCGCGAGTGCGGCGTGCTGGACCCGCTCCACGAGGCCGTGTGCGAGGACATGACGCGGCCGCTCGCCCACTACTACATCAGCTCCTCGCACAACACGCACGTCACCGAGGCCCAGGTGCCCGCCGTCAGCGCCATCGGCGGGTACGAGCGGGCGCTGAGGCTCGGCTGCCGCTGCCTGGAGCTGGACGTCTGGGAGGGTCCGCACGGCCGGCCGGCGGTCAGCAAGGGCCACACGCACTCGGCCATACACACCAACGCCCCGCCGCTGGCGTTCCGCGAGGTGGTGCAGACGGTGGGCAAGATGGCGTTCCTGACGTCGGAGTACCCGCTCATCCTGTGTCTGGAGAACCACTGCTCCGTGGCGCAGCAGAGGATCATGGTGCGCGACCTGCAGGAGGCCTTCGGCGAACGGCTGCACCGAGGGTTGCTCAGCAACGAGGACGGGTGCCTCCCGTCGCCGCACGACCTCAGGGGCAAGGTCCTGTTGCTAGGCAACAGGCCTCTCCCAGAGCCGCAGCACGGCGAGGCGGAAGAGATTACCCAGAAGGCCTCGGGGACCGGGGGGACATCATCATCATCATCATCGTCGTCGTCTTCGTCTTCGCGGCGCGTCCCTCTCTGTCCGGAACTCTCGGCGCTGATCGCGCTCTGCCACGCCGACCCTCCGGCCAACAACGAGTTCCCGTCGCCCTCCTCCTCCTCCGCCCCGTGCTGCGTGGTCACCTGCTTCCGCGAGGCGCTGGCCAGCCGGCACGCGGCCGAGCGCGGCGCGGAGCTGGTGGAGCTGGCCAAGCGGCGGCTGCTGCGCGTGCGTCCCAGCCTGATGCGCGTGGACTCCAGCAACCCCGACCCGCTGGGCTTCTGGAAGGCCGGCCTGCAGATGGTGGCGCTCAACGTCCAGACGGAGGGCACCATGCTCAGCCTCCACCGCGGGTGGTTCCGGCGAAACGGCGCCTGCGGCTACACCCTGCGCCCCGCCATCATGCGCCAGCAGGTGGCGTACTTCAGCGCCAACGAGCGCGGGGCCCTGCCGGGCGTGCCGCCTCAGACGCTGCACCTGAGGGTCATCAGCGGCCGCTGCCTGCCCAAGCCGCGGGGGGGAGGGGCCAAGGGGGACGTGCTGGACCCCTACGTCACCGTGGCCATCCACGGAATCGCCGCCGACTGCGCCGAGAGACGCACCAACACCGTGCCGCAGAACGGAGAGAGTCCCGTCTTTGACCAGAGCTTCCAGTTTCAGGTGAGAAGGAACACACACACACACACACACACACACACACACACACAGATAGAACTGCATGCATTCTGACTCAGGTGAACTTGCCTGAGTCAGTTGTGTATGTGACTGCATGCGTGTGTGTGTGACTGCATGTGTGTGTCCTGTCCCAGGTGAATCCACCTGAGTTGGCTCTGCTTCATGGTGTGTGTGACCATAGATATATGTCTATGTGTGTGACTGTATGTAAGTGTGGGTGTTCTGTCCCAGATGAAGCTCTCTGAGTGACAGCATGTATGTGTGTGTGTGTCCTGTCCCAGGTGAACCTACCTGAGTTGGCTCTGCTGTGCTTCATGGTGTGTGTGACTATGTGTATGAGTGTGTAACTGTATGTGAGTATGTGTGTTCTGTCTCAGGTGAAGCTCTCTGAGTGACAGCATGTGTGTGTATGTGTGTGTGTGTCCCAGGTGAACCTACCTGAGTTGGCTCTGCTGCGCTTCGTGGTGCTGGACGACTTCTCCATCGGCGACGACTTCATCGGCCAGTACACCCTCCCGCTGGACTGCGTCCAGTCGGGCTTCCGGCACGTTCCGCTGCTGTCGGCCGAGGGCGAGGAGCTGGTGCACGCGCGGCTGCTGGTGCACGTGGCCATGACGGAGCGGCGCGGCGGGGGCAAGGCCCACAAGAGAGGCCTGTCCGTCAGGAAGGGCTGGCGCGGCCGCCACTACACGCTGCTGCAGGAGCTGGGCCTCAGGGCCCTGGACGACGTCTTCAAGAACGCCGGCCAGCCGCTCAGAGACGCCACCGACCTGCGGGAGAACATGCAGGTAGGGACACTGGAAAATCAATCATTAATCATTAATCATCAATCATCAATCATCAATCATTAATCATTAATCATTAATCAATTAAATGAATGATTTGAAGCTTAGTTATGAAGGATTAGCCAAACATTCATTTCATCATAGATCGTTATACTCTATATTGAATACTTGCAGGTAGGGGAGTAGAAACGGCCAAGGGACAGTGGAAGACCGCACTCTTCTGGTCGTTCTTAATGTATGATCCAGGGAACTTGTACGGAAAATAAAACAGAAGTTTGCACTCCAATAATTATTGTAATTATTTACACATGTAGCAGCGGGGGGTAACACGAGCTTCGTCAGTGTGTGATTTTTGGAGTGTGACCTTTTGTTTGATTTTCTATACATTAATATATGAACAAAACATGCATTGTCATGGATCTTCTTTTGAAAGTGAGATGAGGCAAGGCCAGTTATCCAACAGGCTGAGTGTATGGTATTAAAAGCCTGACTTTTCAGGGAGCGTACTTCATCAGACGTCTTTTATTTATAGGCCATTGAAGGCCATTTATAGGTCACTCACATTCATAACTCATTACCCAGTTCTGTCTATTTTAGGCGTGGGCATTGTGTTAAGGGGCTCCATAGTCAAAGCCTGACTTAAATTGCACACTGGGCTCCAGTCTGAGAGCTTTAACAATGCTAATAGCTTTTAGTTTATTTTGTTTGAGTGGTGGCTGGCTGAATGAAGCATGAAACATGTAACATGTTTTGATCTTACAAACATAACAGAGTCATTGCTTGTGTGTGTGTGTGTTTGTGTGTGTGTGTTTGTGTGTGTGTGTGTGTGTGTTTATCTGACAGGAATCTTTGGAGGCCTTTAAGGAGATGTGTGGTGTGTCTGTGCTGGCTAACATCACTCAGTGTGTGTTGACCCTGGGGTCAAGGGTCGCAGGGTCAGAGGAAGCGCCCTTGCTGCTGTTTGACCTCAGCCAGCCGTACCCCACCATGCACCAACAGGGGGTGCTACCAGACGCCTTGCGGAAGATCGCCTCTGTTTACCACACGGTCAGTGTGTGTGTGTATATGTGTGTGTTTGTCTGTTTACTACACGGTCAGTGTGTATACAGTATGTGTGTGTCTGTCTGTCTGTGTGTGCCTGTTTACCTCATGGTCTTTGTACAGTATATATGTATATGTGTGTGTGTGTGTGTGTGTGTGTGTGTGTGTGTGTGCGCATGTTTGCATTCCCAAACGCCCCAGAAAAACACGTATGCAACATCATCTTATTCACTGTCTCTCCTCTCTGTCTGTCAGTCTGCATGTACAGTTTGTGTGTACGTCTTTCTGTCTGTCTATCTGTCTGTCTGTCTGTCTGTCTGTCTGTTGGTGTTGGGTCTGTCTGTGTATGCAGTGGCAATGATTGAACGTCTTGTTCTTTGTTGTCCTGCTTTGATACTTAATTACTTAGACTTACAGTGTTTAGGTCTTGGTCCCTGTGTGTGTGTGTGTGTGTGTGTGTGTGTGTGTGTGTGTGTGTGTGTGTGTGTGTGTGTGTGTGTGTGTGTGTGTGTGTGTGTGTGTGTGTGTGTGTGTGTGTGTGTGTGTGTGTGTGTGTGTGTGTGTGTGTGTGTGTGTGAGAGAGAGAGAGAGAGACAGATAGAATTGGGGGAAGAGGTAACAATGTGTAGAAAGCCCTACTGTACATTTCATTTCTGTTTATGCAATTACAGGATGTAAGCATGGGAAGCCTATTTTAAGCAACATGTTCACACACACACACACACACACACACACACACACACACACACACACAGACAGAGACACACACTCACATCCACTGTTTATTTCACAGGGTCAAGTGCTTTAGGTTACGTGCATGGAAACTGTGTCTGTGTGTGTGTGTGTGTGTGTGTGTGTGTGTGTGTGTGCCTCCATGTGTGCTTCTTTCCGTGTGTTAGTGTAAACTGTGAGTTCAGCTCTCCAGACGGCCTGCCTAGCGCCGTCTTCGGTTGGTCTGATAGCTAGGCTAGGCTGTGTGTCTTCTTTGCCCTGGGACTTCTCTCAGCCGTCTGACTTGAGTGCAGTCGATTGGACTAGGTTGACGTGGACTGTTCTGTTTTTTGTTTGTTTTATTATTTATTTGACATTTGTTTATTTCTTTGTCTGTCTTGTATGTCTTGGTGTCATGGGCACGCTGGCGACTACGCCACTCCGTTTCGGCACTGTCTCTGTGTTCTGTAAAGCGCTTTGGGTTGCACTCAGTGCACGTTAAATGCGCTATATAAATAAAATTACCTTACCTTACCTTACCTTTAACTTTTCATTTGGCTCAACTGAGAGTTCAGCTTTGAATGTGTAACTTGCAGATGATGCAGGCAAGTAAAGCAGTCATGGAGGAATCAGAAGGAGTCCACAGCAAGATCCTTCAGACACACCACCGAGGTAAGAGAAAGAGAAAGAGTGCCAGAGAGATATACACTACACTATGCAGTCTTTTTGGCTCATATGCTACACACCATGTTTGGATGGGAAATGGGTACAGTGCCCGTCCAAACATGTGTTATGTGAGTGTCTGTGGAATGTTGATAGGTGCTTTCTTTGTGTGTGTGTGTGTGTGTGTGTGTGTATCCTCAGCCATGGAGTTCCATGAGCATCTTCAGACGTTAGCTGGGAAGGAGGGGATGAAGGGCCGGAAGCTCAACAGAGCAGTGGAGAGTTTTACCTGGAACATCACCATACTGAAGGTAGCTAGACACACACACACACACACACACACACACACACATACACACACACACACACACACGCTCATGCTCCCTGGGGTTGAGGTTTGAATATGGGCTGTTTTCACCTCTTATTGGTTTCCTTTTCGCCAATGATAAAAGAAACTTACAAGTCAAGTTTCTCTCTTTGACACTCACTCACACATGCATCTCGCACACACACACACACACACACACACACACACACACACACACACACACACACACACACACACATACACACACTCTCTCTCTCACACACACACACACACACACACACTCTCTCTCTCCCTCTCTCTCACACACACCCACTCTCATTCTCTCTCTCTCTCTCTCTCTCTCTCTCTCAGGGCCAGGCTGACTTGCTGAAGCATGAGAAGGCTGAGGTTCAGGAGCTTCTGAAGCAGCTCAACTGCGCAGCCCAAACAGCTAACCTGAGCCTCAGCCCAAACACGGTCAGAGAAGGAAGAACCAATCATGACTCCTCTGACGGAGGGTTGGATGTGTGGTAGCCAATCAGAACACAGCATTAGCACTAGAAGCTAGTGCAGGCATTAGCCCAAGACAGGGGGTCAGGATTTGACTGATTAGCTTCGCCGATTAGCAAGGCACTTCCTCGTCGCCATTTTCCAGAAATACATCATGTCCGGTGCCATTTCTCCCGATTTCTCCTCATGCTGATTGGTGACTGTTCCACTCTCAGCTCATGCACGAGCTTAGTGTGGGCACAAGCTCTCCTTCTGTACCTTACGTCAGTCAGTAACCTGGCACTTAATTGGCTAAGTAAAACGGCACCGGAAACAAGCCCCTTGAAACGCCATGTTGAAGCCTGAAAAAATCGTTCAATTTTGGCACTTTTCACTAGCCTAGCATTCCCATTGAAATGAATGGGGGTGGGACTTTCTCCAGTTCTTATAATACCTCCATGGCCCAAGAACAGAGTGACCAGATAGTCAATTTTTCAGCATCTTGGACAGAGGCACATCATGCTGAAATCACAGAGACTATACCAAATTCTCCTATTGTAACATATTATGCATTTTTAAGTAAGTCATTATGTTATTTGGCAAGTGTAAGGATGTTAATGTCACAAACAGGAAATACAGTGCCCTCCAAAAGTATTGGAACACATGCTTAAAGTCAAATATAAAATCATCTTTTGGAAATTGATCTTAATGCCTTAAATGAAACAACGAAGAAATAGTCAACCTTGGCCTTTGGAATTAAAATAACCCCACATCAACACTATACCCTTCACCATACTAAGAGTTTGGCATGCTTTATGTCAGTTATTAGCTGTTAGCTTATAAGCTGGTTTGAATTGCATTGAGCTCAATGAGAATGAAACCAGCAAATTAGCTAACAGCTATAACTGACATAAAGCATGCCAAACTCTTAGTATGGTGAAGGGTATAGTGTTGATGTGGGGTTATTTTAATTCCAAAAGCCAAGGGGACTTTATCAGGGTGCATAGTGTCCTGGATCCATGACATAACTGGCCTTTAAAAATAAAATCCTCAATGGGAATTTAACATAGGCGTTCCAATACTTATGACCCCTGTATTTTAAGGAAAACATTTATTTATTTACAATACATTATTCATTCACAAAGAAAATTGATGCCCTTAAAGGTTGAATATTTCCTCATTGTTTCATTTAAGGCATCAAGATACATTTCCAAAAGATGATTTTATATTCAACTGCATGTGTTCTAATACTTGTGGAGGGCACTGTATGTGTGCATGAAAAACTATCAATGTGGGAGATATGTTTACATAGATGCTCAGTCTCAGCTTTGGTTCCAAGCGCAGACACACAAACACACACACACACACACACACACACACACACACACACACACACACACACACACACACACACACATATGCACTCGTATTATACGAGTGAGCCTGATTGACTGGATTTCATCTTGTATGGGAGAATATATTTTTTATAGTGAATTTTTAAGTTGTAACGTGACTTAGAAACTGGTCTGTATAAATATCCATCTAAACGATTTTTATACCATTACATATTGCTCATTAAGATGTTTACATTCATAAAACATGAAGATGCAGTATTTGCAGACTGTCATGGAAACTGAAAGATTACAACTTTTAAAATGTCAGTTGCCAACCTTGTGTAAGAGATTATGGTTTGTGGCTCCAAGTCCATATTCATTGTCTTGTATTGTCCATATGTTGTTTATAAATATATAATGTAAATAAATGGATCAATTCTTACATATGTTTGGTGTGTACTAACAGCAGCAGGTGCTAGAGAGAGGTAGGGAAAGGGAACATGTGAAATGCATGGGGAACTCTAGGACCCTAATTTAAATGATTAAATGGCAAAAGTGCAAAGTCTCATATCTTAAGCTTGTTTAATTAATTAATTAACTATGCAAAATCTATTTGGGTCATTCTGTGTCAAATCAGATAAGGTTGTTGCTGCACCGTCTCAGATTTTGTTCAAACTTTGTGTATATCATCAATGGGTCCTAAAACCAAGGCCTATGAAATATTTCTGTGCAAATCATTTGTCTTCATATCTTTTTTAGACCTTGAAATTCTTTCATTTTTACAGCTTGAAAAACACATGCCATGTCTGGGCATTAATATCTTGACAAATATGTTGCCTAGCCTCCCCAAATGTTCTAGGGTGGAAGATCAACTCATAATAAGTAGTAAATGTGTAAACAATTTAAAGTCTGTACTAAATGTCTCTTGACTCTCGAAAGGGCCCTAGATTTTGGAAAAACATGCATTAAGTGTGATATTTAGGGTATTAAAAAAGCTGTTTATCTTTTTCACTTGGTATCAGTCACTATTTCCTCTTCAAATACGGCAGTTAATTAATGTTTTCCCACAATTTGAAGTCTCCACAACAAATAACCATGACAATAATAACAATAAAACAAGGCATGTTTGTATTTTGTGTCATTTTCATGTTACTGAAATGCTATGTGGGGTAGGTGGTAGGATCATGAAAATCTATGTGGAAATAGAAAAGTATATGGTGTGTAAAATACTGTAGCTACCAGAGTTAATGCCTTGTAAAAGTAGCAAAATGCTATTGTTTCGCCAGAGGGGGATGCCAAACTTCACTTTTTTTTAATTGCAAATGTTTATTCTGGTGTTACCAAAACACCTGTAACTACATACATTTATTCTGTGAACGGGGCTTGGTACAATATTAGAACTTTACACACTACATGTCCATATACTTTTCTATTTTCACATAGATTTTCATGATCCTACTACCTACCCCACATAGCTTTTCAACTGCATGAAAATGATACAAAAATACAAACATGCCTTGTTTTATCCTTATTATTGTCAAATTCAAACATCATTGAATGTTACTGAGAACATGCTTGTCTTCCATTCTTAAAAGTTTGGTCAGGCTAGGTATAATACTTTTTAAGTTATGAATGTCCAAACATGGCCTCCAAGATAAGGCCTTACAGACAATGTAAAAAACGAAGGGCAAAAAGCTTATGTGTAGGGGAGTGCTGTGGCGCAGCAGGCTACAGCACTCATACCACATACGGGTCCGAGTGCCCACGGGGACCCAGGTTCGAGTCCGGCCTGCGGTCATTTCCCAGTCCCACCCCATCTCTCTCTCCCACTTACTTCCTGTCTCACCCTTCGCTGTCCTATACAAATAAAGGCAAAAAAGCCCCAAAAAATATACTTAAAAAAAAAAAAAGCTTGTGTGTAAACAACAGAATTGAACAAAAATATTTTACAGGTTTCACTTATGGAACCCAAACATTGTGTAGACAAACTTTGAATAAGATCAGAGTCGGTGCTGCAACCATTTTCCTGGATTTTGTCTGATTTGACACGGAATGACCCATTTGCAAATTCAATACCACGTGAAAGATCCTAAGCACCGTGATGGGTCAGATAGAAGCACATCACCTGATGCTGTTAGTTCATGAGGACTTTGCTCACAGTCCGACTTTGCACTTTGTCCAGTATTTCAATTAGGGCCCTTAATCGTATATGAAGGCAGAAAAACAGGACAAGACAACTCCGTAACCTACATGATTCAGATCCTTCAAGCCCAATGGGGCTGAGGCCAGATGGGTTCTCCTCCGTATCTAAAATTTGCTTAGAGATTCACACTGAAAATGGGTAGTTGATTTCACATAGTGATTAACCTAGAAAAGCTAAGAGGAGAGTTCTCCCTTCCCACCACGCACTTCAACAGAAGATCCCCAGAGACACAAGGGTTGTGACAAGTGACATCATGAAAAAGGTCAAGCATGTTAATCATATTACAAGGAGCACAACACCCACAACTTTTCAGGGTATGACATGGTAGCCCAGCTCCTTAGCCATACTAGACTATCACCGGCCCCTCAACCGGATCTGCATACTCAAGCCACCTCCTAGCCCCAAGGTGAGAGTGTGTCGTGCAACACTAGGCACAGGTATGAATAATTATGGGATTTTCATTACATTACTCATTTATCATACTTTATCCAAAAATGGACCAGGAAGACCAATGCATCTGCAAGCTCATGTTACTGAACCGGTGACGGGAGACTTACTGTCAACACACAACGAGCAGACAAGGGAATGAAGGAACACACACACACACACACACACACACACACACACACACACACACACACACACACACACACACACACACACACACAGCTGGTCAATCTTAAACATACAGATCCAAGGTGTAGTGATAGGGGTAGAGGTCGGTAGAGGTACAGTAGGTAAGTGTGTGTGTGTGTGTGTGTGTGTGCGCGCGTGTGTGTGTGTGTGTGTGTGTGTGTGTCTATATAGCCATCATGACACCAGCTGTAGGTATGAGCCTTTATTGATCTGTAGTTGATAAGATTCCAGGAGAGGGAAGGGGAGTGGAGGGGTGATGTCACTTCCCCAAACTGGTGAAGACATAGTAACCATGGTAACGACAGGAATCGATAGGACAGTAACCCAGGAAACGAAGGTAAATGACATCTACATAAAATGTAAAAAAGTCATATTATCAACAACAAAAAATGCAATGAAGAAAAAAAAAAAACGTGCTAAGTTTTTAAATAATTAAATATATTTTCTGGATGGTAATCAAAAAGTTAAAAACTTTCATTAAAAAAGTAACTATAACAAAAGAAAAAAAAAATGATCACAGATTTAAGCATCATCCAGGCACTGAGCCAATCACAATGGGTGTTGGTGTGTGTGTGTGTGTGTGTGTGTGTGTGTGTGAGTGTGTGTGTGTGTGTGGCACAATGTTGAAGGAGACAAGGGGCTGATAGCATATCTATAGTATATACTGAATTAGCATCGGAATGAAGACTCCTTCAACCGACAGATAAACATTTAATTACAGTCATACAATTATTTATAGCGAGCTAGAGAGAGAGAGAGAGAGAGAGAGAGAGAAGGGCAGGGAGAGGGGAATAGGCGGAGAGAGGAGAGGACGTTAGACACGCGTCTACAGAGCATCTGGAATAAAGCATACTGCCCATTAGACATAGAGTGGAACAGCTTTTTGTTCACCCGCACAGCAGCAGCATCTAGTGGCCAAAGAGGGGAAACGCGCTGTTCTGCTCTGCTCCATTTTGAGGACAGGGGACTGGGCTTATGGTACAGTATATGATACAGACAAGGGCCACATCCCAGACAGCAGCCACTGGTGGCACGGATCGGAGCCGGATCTGGGCCAGATCTGGCTGCTTGCCTGGGCAGGTTCTGAGGTTAGAGGTCGGCGGGGTTGACGATGGTGAAGTCGGAGTCTTTGCTATTGGTGCTGCCCTCCTCTGGGCTGGAGGACCCGGAAGTGGTTATGGTCAGCGGGTCGTGGAGGACGGGCTTGACGGGCGCGGGCTGAGCCGGGGGAAGTTCACCCTCGAGCTCGACCTCCCCGCCAGCGGCATCAGCGTCGCCATCGCCGCTGCCTTCGCCGCTGCCATCGCCGTCACCCTCGCCGTCCTGGGAGACCAGGATGTAGTCGTCCCAGTTACGACTCTCTGGAGCCTGAGAACACAACAGCCAACAGAGTGTGTGAATGTGTGTGTGTGAGAGGGAGTCTCACATAAATGGGACCTGTCAATACTTGTCTATGTGTAAGACTGAGAGTGAGTGTGTGTATAAAAAAAATTGTGTATGAAAAAACTTGTACTGTGTGTGTGTGTGTGTGTGTGTGTGTGTGTGTGTGTGTGTGTGTGTAAATGTTACCTGCTGTTGGGGTATTGTTGGAGGTGCTCCCCTTTGGGCATCTGTGAGCTGGCGAGTTTCCAGCTCCTGCTCCATTGGCTTCTGCTGAGGTGTGTGAGGGGCGTGAGTGTGTGTGTGAGGGTGTGTGTGTGTGTGAGCGTGGGCACCAGTGGAGCAATAGTGATCATCTGCAATGGTGATTTCCTCATTTTCCTCTGCCTCCAGCTGACTCTGGTTGAACCGCAGTGCCCCCTTGAGGATATCCTTTATCTACACACACACACACACACACAACATGAACAGTATGAAAACACCGATACCATGCAGGATATACAACTACACACACACACACACACACACACACACACACACACACACACACACACACACACACACACACACACACACACACACACACACACACACACACACACACACACACACACACACACACACACACACACACACACACACACACACACACACACACACACACACACACACACACACACACACACACACACGCAACCATACAGATACACACACATCCAATGGTGGGTTGAGTACTGAAAATCTATACTCAAGTAAAAGTATAATTACTCCCTTCAAAAATGACAGAGTGATTCAAGTGAGTCATTAAAAAAATGAGTAAAAGTAAATATCTGTTAAATCTACTCAAGTAAAAGCAAAAAAGTACTTTGTTAAAAAACAATAATAAACTTGCAATCGTAACAAAAGGCAATTGAAAATGTAGCAGAGCAAAGGGTAGATTACTGGCTTTTTTTTTACTCATTTGTTACTTTAACGAGTTACTAGCCACCCCTGCACACAAGCACACATGCAAACATACACAGAAAGAGAGAGTGAGACAACATACAGACACACACATAATTAAGTTCATACAACCATCCCAACCGACTGACTGGAGAATTTCTGAAGTATCGAAGTGTGTCTGTGTCTGTGTCTGTGTCTGTGTCTGTGCCTGTGCCTGTGCCTGTGCCTGTGCCTGTGCCTGTGCCTGTGCCTGTGCCTGTGCCTGTGCCTGTGCCTGTGCCTGTGTCTGTGTCTGTGTCTGTGTCTGTGTCTGTGTCTGTGTCTGTGTCTGTGTCTGTGTCTGTGTCTGTGTCTGTGCCTGTGCCTGTGTCTGTGTGATTATACCTGCTTTAGTCCAGCCAGTGACACCAAAACCTCATCCTCTTTCTGCAGATGTTCCTGCAAGATCACTTCCTGGATTTTGCCTGTCGACAAAACACAACACGCTTCCTTAATCGGTTACTGACATTATTATCAGTAAGATGCAATATGATTGGCTGTTTGTTCAGCAAAACGCATTATGATTGGCTGCTTGTCCGGTGAGGTGCATGGTTGGTTAGTGTACTCACCGATGTGCACATTCATCATCTTGGCACAGTATTTGCTCATGGCCTCCAGATCATTGATCTGACCCTGGAGTAATGACACCTGGGCCTCCAGCTCCTCCTGTGATGAACACACACACACACACACACACACACACACACACACACACAGAGAGAGAGAGAGAGAGAAAGAGAGAGAAAGAAAGAGAGAGAGAGAGAGAGAGAGAGAGAGAGAGAGAGAGAAAGAAAGAAAGACACACACACACATACATACAGAGAGGGAGAGAGAGCAAGAGAGAGAGAGAAATAATAAGACACACACACACACACACACACACACACACAGTGAGGGAGCGAGAGAGAGACACACACACACACAAACAGGGAGATAAAGATATGCACACCCAGACATGATTCCAATCAATACGGTCAAACTGTCAAATGGTAGACCATCCATCAATATAATGTACATATCGAGGGCTGAGAACCAAAGGGGCGTAAGTGACATTTTGGTCAAAATTGAGTTATATATATCACCTGAAAGCTCTTGATGAGCTCTCTTAGCTGACAAAATTATAAAAGTAAAATATTTATAATATATAGTTATTGAACAAAAACCAAAGGTCTTTAACTGTGAACATATAGAAGAAGCAGGTCGATTTGTTTTGGCTTTCCTGTAAAGTTGGTGAAATGTCACTTACGCCCCTTTGGTTCTCAGCCCTCGATATGTACAGTATGTCTCTATACAATGAGAAAGACCAAGATAATGTAGAGTGAAACAAAGAGATAGCTATGGAGACAGAGGCAGATGTGTATGGATGACACACACACACACACACACACACACACACACACACACACACACACACACACACACACACACACACACACACACACACACACACACACACACACACACACACACACACACACACACACACACACACACACACACACACACACACACACACACACACACACACACAGATGTGCTTGACTGACCGTATCCCTCTTGCCCCCACACTGATGTGGTTGACTGACCGTGTCCCTCTTGCCCATGGTCTTGCTGTGGGATCGCGAGCGACTGATGTTGAAGAAGGAGTCCTTCTTAGTGGCCGAGAGGGGAGGAGACGACGTGCTGGAGTCCCGCCCCCGGGACGCAGGAAGGGGCGGGGACGACATGACGTGATCCCGCCCACTCGACAGACTCTCGATACTGGGGGAGGAGCTAACTGTTCTGGAGGAGTAGCCTGATGGAGGGAGGAAAGGTGGGAGAGATGGAGAGAGAGAGAGAGAAGATAGAGAGAAGGACAGGAGAGAGACCGAGACAAAGAGAGGGAGAATAGAGAGAGAGGAGAGGAGAGGGAAGATGGAGGGAGAAAAGAAGAGAGGAGGGGGGAAAGGAGGAACAAACAGGAGAGAGTGAGAGAGGAGAGAGAGAAGAGAGGAAGATAGGGAGGATGGAGGGAGAGGAGAGGAGGGGAGAGGGGAGAGGATAGACAGAGCAAAGAGGAGAGAGAGAGGGGGAGAGGCAGAGACAGAAAGTCACAATAAAGCCAGACCAATGGATGTAAAGGGCAATGATGCCAAGAGGGAGAGAGTGATAGAGAGGGAGAGAGGGAAAGAGTTAAAGAGAGTGAAAGGGAGAGAGAGAGGGAAAGAGTTAAAGAGAGTGAAAGGGAGGGAGAGAGATGCCAAAAGGGACAAAGTGATGGAGGTAGAGAGTGATAGAGAGGGATTTAGGCTTTGAAACATTAGACATGCTTGTGACAAATACAAAAGCAAATTCTGAAAGTGATTTTTAACAGTGAGTTTAAAAGAAAGAATTTTCCAAAGTAAGATTTCTAAAGTGTTTTCTAGAGGTGATATTTTAAGGATTCGGTGTGATCAGCGTGTAGTAGAGAGTAATTTTCAAAAAGCGACTTTTCAACAGATTCTAAGTGATTAGCGTGTATCCATTGGAAATGCACAGCAACAACAGCAGCAGGAGCACAACACTCTAACACCATGTCCTAACAGGATCTGAGCGAGCCACTGTCAGTGTTGTCTATACACTGAAGCCTTTAAATATGCCCTTCTATTGCGTCACGGGCTTCCATATTTCTCATTCAAAATAGCAGGGCAAAGCGAGCGACAAAAAGATCATAGAAACAGGACGTCCGACACAAGTTCTCTCAAAATGTTGCATTGCATCTCGCTGCTCGCGTCGCTTGCAGTCAGGACGCTCCAACTGAAATAATGGAGTTAAACAGATTTTATCGCTAATGTTCGCTTGTATCGCATCCAGTTAGAACAAGGTGCAACACTGGCTGACTAACACTGACACTCGAACACTGGCTGACTAACACTAACACTCTAACACTGGCTGAGAGAAGGAGAGGAGAGACAGAGTGAAAATGGAGGGAGAGAAGAGAAACTGTCTAACACTTGACATTTAACACTGGCGGCCTACCACTGACAATCTAACACTGACTGAGAGAAGGAGAAGAGAGACAGACAGAGCAGGAAGATGGAGGGAGAGAAGGGAGAGAAGGGAGAGTATCTAACACTGACAGTTGAACACTAACAGTCTAACACTGACTGACTAACACTGTCAGTGTACAGTACCACTAACAGTCTAACACTGACAATCCAACAATGAGTCTAACAGTACAGCACAGAGAACACAGGAAGAAGAAGAGCAGGTGGCCATAGACCGCTGTGTGTGTGTGTGTATATTACACACACAGGTGATTCTTTCAACCCCACAAGCGTTGCAAACAGCAGCATTGCCTGCCTCTTGAAGATGCATCATGCATGAAAAAAGCACCACACACACACACACAAATGCATATCTGTAAATACAACAACATGCACAAACTACTCACAAAGAAACAGACAGAAATATTTTGCGCACACCACACCACACACACACACACACACAGAGGCATGGACATGCGTTAGCTGGCACATCAGTGCAAATGCTGATGCGGTTGCCATGACAGCAGTTACCTGGGGTATCAGAAAGAATCTGGGCAGGGAGAGACACCTGAGACCCACTAGAGCCTACATCTGCAGGATGGGAGAGTCAGTACACACACAGTCAATACACTCTCTCTCACACTCACACACACACACAAATGTACGTGTACACAAAACACACATACTACACACAGTCTCACACACACATATATATTAGTACACATACCACTACTACACCCCTACAATACGACACCACACACACACACACACAGAAACACAAACAACACCCTCATTCTAATCTGATGTCATTCTAATCTAATCTGATGTCATCCTAATCTATTGCCAAAAGTATTGGCTCACCTGCTTTGACTCACATATGGACTTCAGTCACATCCCATTCTTAATCCATAGGGCTTAATATGATGTCAGTCCACCCTTTGCAGTTATAAGCTTCAACTCTTCTGGGAAGGCTTTCCACAAGGTTTGTGTGTTTATGGGAATTTTTGACCATTCTTTCAAAAACACATTTGTGAAGTCACACACTGGCTCTCTGTCTCCACTCTAATTCCTCCCAAAGGTGTTCTATCGGGTTGACAGGTCAAGACTGTGCAGGCCAGTCAAGTTCATCCTCACCAAACTCTGTCATCCATGTCTTTATGGACCTTGCTTTGTGCACTGGTGCACAGTCATGTTGGAACATGGAATTGTTCAAAATCTCTCGGTTAATGATGAAGCATTCAGAGTTCCTTTCACTGGAACAAAGGGACCGAGCCCAGCTCGGGGATGGCCCCTTCCTGTTCCAATAACAGAGGCAGAGTTGGATGACAGAGTTTGGTGTGGATGAACTTGACTGGCCTGCACAGAGTCCTGACCTCAACCCAATAGATCACCTTTGGGAGGAATTAGAGTGGAGACTGAGAGCCAGTGTCCTCGTACAACATCAGTGTGTGACCTCACAAATGCGCTTCTGAAAGAATGGTCAAAAATCCCCATAAACGTACTCTTAAACCTTGTGGAAAGCCTTCCCAGAAGAGTTGACGCTATTATAGCTGAAA
>NC_085017.1:430000-432500 GCF_963854185.1 Sardina pilchardus | reverse complement strand
TCTGCCGTCTCCATCAGCTGGGAGAACATAGCACTGTGGAGAACACAGACACACACTCATGTGACATGTGCTCAATCATGGGATGTGTGTGTGTGTGTGTGTGTGTGTGTGTGTGTGTGATAGTTATTTGATGAATACTTACTAGGCATCATGTTCATGAAAAATGGGATTCAACAGTTCCTTCATCTCTTCACTGCAATCACACACACACACACACACACACACACACACACACACACACACACACACACACACACACAACAAGAGGAAACAATCACACCATTTACATTTTTGTATCACACCATTTTAATTTGAGATTTTGGGACTCTGGTATGTCTGTTGCCATGGTGATGGTGGTGGTGGGCGGGGACTAACCTGGGATTGGCGGTTTCACTGGCGTGCTGAAAGGCCTGGTGATCACAGTGCAGCACAAACACTATGGGAGCCAACAGCTCGTGCATGCCCTACACAGAGAGAAAGGTCACTCTGTGTGTGTATGTGTGTGTGTGTCTGTGTGTGTGCCAACAGCTCGTGCATGACCTGCTTATAGGAGAGAAAGGTCAGTAAACACTGTGTGTATGTGTGTATGTGTGTGTGTGTGTGTGTGTGTGTGTGTGTGTGTGTGTGTGTGGCACCAATAGTATGGCAGCCAACAGCTCGAGGATGCCCGGTACAGAGAGGGCTAAGTAAGCAGTGCATGTGTCGGGGTGTGTGTGTGTGTGTGTGTGTGTGTGTGTGTGTGTGTGTGTGCACGCACCTGCCAGCATCCCACCCACACCACCCATTTTCACTGTGGCAGGTGAAAAACTGTCAGTTGTTCCATCATTCAAATACTTGGGGAGCATTATCTCTGAAGACAATAGTATCGACAACGAAGTCCAAAACAGAATCAATCAAGCTTTGGGAGACTCCGACGGCGAGTTTTTCAGAACAAGAACCTTCATTTCAACACAAAAATCTGTGTCTACCAAGCGGTCTGCATCACCACCCTCCTCTACAGTTGTGAAGCCTGGGTTACTTACAGCCGCCACATCAAGTCCCTGGAACACTTACATATCAGCTGTCTACAGCGCATCCTGGGGATTACTTGGCGTGACAGAGTGCCTCACACTGATATCCTCAGGAGAACAGGCTGCAAGAGCATTGAGGCCACCATCACCCAGCACCAACTGCGGTGGCTGGGGCATGTGATAAGGATGCCCTACAACCGTCTGCCCCGCAAAGTTTTATACGGCCAGTTACACCAAGGCCAGCGCTCTGCTGGAGGCCAGAAGAAACGCTTCAAAGACCAAGTGAAGACCGCGCTTAAGAAGTGCAAAATCAATCCAGGGGACCTGGAGAGCATGGCTGCTGACCGCAACATCTGGCGGCAGCTATGTCTAGATGGGACCCAAGCACTGGAGGAGGAAAGGACAGTCAGGAGACAGCAAAGACGGCTCAAGAGGAACACATCCACGAATGCCAGTGACACCAACACCATGTTTACATGCCCCACCTGCAATAGAGCTTGTGGATCCAGGATTGGACTATTCAGCCATCAGAAAACTCACCGTTAAAAGTCAAATGTGGACGTCATCATCGGATTCGATGGACAACCACAAGCAAGCAAGCAAGTGTGGCACCAATAGTATGGCAGCCAACAGCTCGAGGATGCCCGGTACAGAGAGGGCTAAGTAAGCAGTGCATGTGTCGGGGTGTGTGTGTGTGTGTGTGTGTGTGTGTGTGTGTGTGTGTGTGTGTGTGTGTGTGTGTGTGCACGCACCTGTTTGTAGAGCAGCTGCTGGTTCTCTCGGGCGTAACAGAAGAGAATATCAGTGAGTTTGGTCCTCACATCTTCCTCCTGGAAATACCTCATCTCTGGAAACCTGATCACAGACACGTGTGTGTGTGTGGTGTGAGTGTGTGTGTGAGGGGGGGGACAAGGGGGGGACATTATTTGACACGGTGTGTGTGTGTGTGTGTGTGTGTGTGTGTGTGTGTGTGTGTGTGTGTGTGTGTGTGTGTGCAGGGCTGTACGCTTAGCTTTTTCACTAGGAGCATAGGTGCTCCTAAATGAAAAAATTTAGGAGCACAGAAAAAAATTTAGGAGCACTATGAAATTTCCTTGAAAACCTTATTGCCTTAAGCAGGATACAGATCATTCACAGCAGTGGCAATCCTAATCTCTGCTCAAACCCTGCACACACACAGAAAATGGGTTGTCTGGTTTCTATTTCATATTTTGAATTCAGAATTTGTATACATTTTGTTAACAATTCATAGCATTAAAGGTTCTGCATAATTACTTATAGCTTAAAATTCAAAGTAATTTGAATACTTCATATTGATTACACTAACACAAGTTGTCTTTAATGATATTACAGGGGTGGTGTGTAGGTCTAATTGAGTGCCTGTCACTTTAAGCAGTACCGTAGCCTACGTGGACATAATTAGATTTCATTCGGTTTTAGGAAAATGTAAACGCATAGTTCAAGGATAGCCTACATGTTTTCATTCAATA
>NC_085017.1:420000-425000 GCF_963854185.1 Sardina pilchardus | reverse complement strand
TCTCTTCCTCTTTCCATCTAATTTAAGCAAGTTGGTTTTTTTTTATTATTAATCTCGAAGCTCAAAACTACCACAGCAACCAGTGTCTGCCCTAGAACTAGCAGAAGCATGAACCAACCAACTGAAAATATCTAACAGAAGATGTTAAAGTAGCTTGATGGTGGTGACAGCCCTGTTATCACATAGTACCAGCCTCCACACAGCTACCAGAGTCCCAGGTACTCTGACCATCCACATGCAATCAATTAGAGGGCTGCATTGGGATTGGGACCCAACGCAAATCTCGCAGGAACGGGTGGCATGAACTTGACTGCAGACGGGAGCGGGCGGCAAAAAAAAACCTCTGCGGGATCGAGATTTGTGTTATTTTTGCCGTGTAGGTAGTTAAGGTGTTAGGCTACATGCCCGCGATGATACCAGTGTTATTGCAAAGGCTTGCCTTGCTGCATAAGTTGCAAAGTTAATTCTTATTTCTTTTATTTAGCCTAACTGAACGCAATCTATTTTTATGCTATGTGCGTCTGTGATGCATTTGTTAAGGTGTTAGGCCACAGTGTTATTGAGAAGGCTGGTTGCATAAGTCTATTTTCTGGCTATGTGCGTGTAATAGTGCAAACTGAGTTGTTTTATGTAGCCTAATGATTGAACAAAGTTCTAGCCTTGTGTGTGTGTTGTCTGTTTCTAATGGTAACGGTCATTCAAACACAGTTGTTTTCTATTCAAGCATATTATCTGGGGTTTTTTTCTCTTGCCGGACGGGAGAAGATACAAAATCAATGCCTGTCTATTACAGTGCGGGCATAAATTATCAGAATTTGGCGGGAGCGGCCGGGACTAAACATACACATTGCGGGTGCGGTCGGGACTGTAACGCACACTGCGCGGGCGCGGGCGGTAATAATCAGAATTTCTGATGATGCGGGCGGGATTGGGATCAAGAAAACAGTGACGCGCAGGGCTCTACAACCAATCATGTGAGAGGACCTGGGTGCTTCAGGTAGTCTGCTATGTGGCAGGTTCCTACAGTAATTTCCTGTGTAATAGCCGCATTGTGTATAAATAAAGTTAAAATAGACAAAACATATCAATACCATATTAACTGCCCCCGTGTATTAACCTGATAGCTGACGATATTCAGCAAAATAATGTATAAACTGTGGCTAATAGTTGGGAAATTACGGTAGTTGTAGCCTACAGTAGATGGCAAATGTGGGTATGTGAAAAACTGAGTGCTTCTCTGTGTGTGTATGGATGTGTATGTATGGGGGGGGGGGTGTTGTAAGAGAGATGTTGGTCTACACACCACACATCTATCTCATTCCCACACACAGACAGACTGAGTCCTTCCCTGTGTGTATGTATATAAGATGTATATAAGATATAAGATATCCCATTTCCACACACAGACAGAAAAAGAGCTAGAGATAGATAGAGAGAGAGAGAGAGAGAATGAGAGTGAGAGCGAGAGAGAGAACTGAAACCTTGAACAATCTGCTGCTCAGTATGTTCTCTCTGTGCTGTAGAGCTGAAAGAGAAACAGTTATCTACAACTCCCTGAGGACACACAAGAAATAAAACAAGATATCAATAAAAACTAGGAATGAAGGCAGAGGGTGATGGTGAAAGGGAGAGAGGAAGAGAGAGAGGTACCCTAAAAGTACCCTAAAAGAGAGAGAGAAAATGAGGGAGAGCAAGAGCAAGAGAGCATGAGAGAGAGAGAGAAATGAAAAAAAGACCCTGAGAGAGAGAAATAAAATGAGAGAGAGAGAGAGAGAGAGAGAGAGAGAGAGAGAGAGAGAGAGAGAGAGAGAGAGCTCAGGAGCTCCTGCTTAAACAAACTCACATGCCTCTACTTCACCCACCAATTACAACCCTGCAAGCTCCCACCACCACATGACTACCAAGAATCTGACCAGCCACCGGGGCTGCCTATGGATCAGACACACACACACACACACACACACACACACACACACACACACAGCTTAGCTTTACAAACTGGGCTACTTCACATATAACTTCTCAATTGACCTTTCAGAAAATTTGGTTTCCCAGCATACCTGACCACACACACACACACACACACACACACACACACACACACACACACACACACACACACACACACACACACACACACACACACACACACACACACACACACACACACACACACACACACACACACTTTTAAAAGTGCAGTGAAGTGTACAAACTGTACCTCATGTGTCACATACAAACGTCTCCTTCATATCAGCAGCTCTGAGGAGAGGGAGCAGGGCAGGGGCATTAATCGGGGCAAAAGAGCCTGGGGTCAGAGCTTCTGCCGGGGCAATAATACAGCCCCATGACCCACCACGATGTCTAAGACACACAGGGAGCAGGGGCAGGGGCAGGAGGGCATTAAGCAGGGCGAAAGAGTCTGGGGTCAGAGCCTCTGTCGGGGCAACAACACTGCCTCATGACATGCTGGGTCCAGACTCGCATGAGTGCAAACTCCTCAGCGCCAACACACACAGACAACACATGACAAACACTTATCTAGTAATATCACAGCAATATCTAGCTTTACCTGGGGATACTAATCCAATCAGGACAATACTCTGTCACCCACCCCATCACCATCAGCAACGATGTGTGATATGATGTGTGTGTGTGCAATACTGAGGAGGGTGCAATTATGCCAACATTTTTTTTTTTTTAGTATTTCTTTTTAAAACATATTTTCTTATTTATGCATTAGAGGTCTGTGTCATTCTGCCTTCCAGGGCAAAAACCCAGCCTCATGACACACCACAGCTGTGTCCGGACACGCCGAGCCCCGCCGCTCTCTCAGCACCAGAAACCAACATGGCGACTGGGCTGAGACAATGAGAGCTCTGCCTACAAACAAAAAGACACCAGAGGAGGAACACTTCATGTAGGCTAACTCTGACGCTAACCTAAATCTGCTTATATTTATGGAGGGCAAATCTGTGCAGGTACTGAAACACTGAGATCATTTTGTTATTATTGTTTTAGTGTGACATGATGACTAGTCCTGAGTGACTAGTGTTTTTTAACACATGCTAAATGCCCAGGGTTAAGTATGAACCCATGGATTGAACCTCTGCTTCAGTACAGTGAGAAGCATTGATATAGAAAGGTAAATACCGCATTGGGCTCCAACGCATACGTCAATAACAGCGCCATCTTGGTGGGGGCAACAATCGAGTAGTAAATCACTGGAGGTCAATGGACAAAGTGATCTCTGGTTGCAGGCCAGTGTTGCCCATAGACAGAAAGGTGTTGCTCCTATCAATATGGCGGCCGTGTTGTCGTATTCCTCAAAATATTACATGAGCAATACGGTATCTACATTTCTATGTCTATGGTGAGAAGTGCAATCCTGCACACTGGGCGTCAAGGTTACCAGCAACGAGGCTAAAACCCCGGCGGTAGATCTACAACAACAAGCTTTTCAGTGACAGGGCTAAACCCCCTGTCTGCTGAAGCTTATATTTAAGCATGCCTGAAGGCGTCTGGAGTCAGCAGTTCTCCCTTCACAGCTGGGCCGTGCCCGTCACTACATTATATTCATATATGAAGCCATAAGATAAAATCAGTCTTTCCACTTGCAACATATGGCTCATTTATGTTGCAATTTCCTTCTCTTTGCCCTAAAAAACGACACAGAGAGACTTTCACTGCCTCTTTTCAGAAACAGCCATCAGCACTCTCTGTACTAGGAGCAAGTAGTATTTTCAGTATTAGACGAAAAATCCACCATCATCACCAGTGAACACAGATAAGGGTGAGAAAGAGAGGTCTTTTCCAAGGAAATAACAGGCACATAGGAGAGATCCTGTGGGTGTCAGTACTCCTCAGCTTACTTTATGCGCATATTGGATCATCTCCAACAGTCCCTTTTGCTAACCTTGAAACTAGATCAAAAATATAATAACTCAAAAAAAAAAAAAAAATGCAATTCACAAAAAAGCCCATGGAAGTCTTTGGAACAACGTGGACTTACATCCCTTCTCAAGCTGAACCTTAACCTGTCCATTCACTGAAGCCAGAACCACAGACAAACATGGTTCTGATGTGGCCCTGTTTCTCAGTGGCTTTTGGCCACAAGAACCCAGCAGACCTCTGAGGTGGTTTCTGTCTCCATAGCGACCCAAGGGAACCAAATGACAACCTTTCAGCAGTACCCCACCCCAATCCTGATCATGTACAAAAGACATACGATAACTCCAGCAGTCCCAACCACAACTCAATGCATCCTCTCAGCACTCTAACCTCAAGAGAGCCCAAGTGCTCCCTGCAACCTACTTTTCTAAATCATGTCAGGTATGCATGCCTTCAGGGGCTATAGACAAGGCCACCTGTTCACTGGACCCAGTGTAGATGGAACTCATGAACACCATCTGCTTTCTTTGAATGAGCTCAACTGTAATGTGATGCCTACCAGTCCAGGTCCATATCTAACCTAAACAACGTAGAAGAGAGGCAACAGCCATGCAATTGGCATGACAAAATGTTTAACTCATACTCTTTTTGAAAAGGACTATTTCAGTGCAAAGACCCGACCACTCCTTAAACTCATCATGAGACACATGAAGCTTATCACTGTTGTAGCCTACTCTGCTATGGGTTCCCTACCTTATTTGTCACGGTGATGCATGAATATATTGCGTGGAGTAGGCTATGCTATGTCCGTGTAGCCTACTGTTTAAGTCGACTAAGAGGAAATGCCAGTATCACAGTGGGAAGTCCGATTCCTCCCTGGTTGTGGTCAGTTGGCAACTAGCCAAGATTAGGAAACATTATGGCGACAGAATGTTGCGAGTCTTATTTGTGCGGCGGTAGCTCAAAAATAATCCGTCATATTTTTACAGCAAAGGTACTTTCTGTCGTTCAAAATGGGGAACCATAGCTCAAGCTCTCCACTGCATCTTATCTACTCTCTACTTAACACATTGACGCCATTATGTGAATTTAAAACCTTGCAGACTAAG
>NC_085017.1:360000-395000 GCF_963854185.1 Sardina pilchardus | reverse complement strand
TGTTTGTGTGTGTGTGTGTGTGTGTGTGTGTGTGTGTGTGTATGTATGTGCGTATGTGTGTGTGTGTGTGTGTGTGTGTGTGTGTGTGTGTGTGTGTGTGTGTGCGTGCGTGTGTGAACTGAAGCTCTGGTGTGGAGTGTGGGAGCTTGGATCTGACCTGTCCTTGCTTGTGATATTAAATCAGTAAAATGATTTTGCCAAGTTAATAAACTATTTTGAGTTCATATAGCATGGATCATTGCCAGTTGCACGTCAATTGAATTATGGCCCCTTGATTTAACACCTATAACCCAATCAATCCATCAGTCAATCAATCAACAAGTCAGTCTAGCTGAGAGGTGGTGAATGACGCCTCATCTGTCTGTTTCTCAGGTGTCTGTGGTCCACCTGCTGAAAACGGTACGCTTGCTACGGATCATTCGACTCCTGCAGAAAATGGTGAGTTGTGTTTGTCTAATTTCTTCCATCAGTCACGCCCTAGTCTGCCGGGTTTGTTTGATCTGTCTATCAGTCTCATCAGCATCTCTCAGGCGCTGTGGTAATGCCAGCGCAACATTTCCTGCCTTGCTGAGATATGCGCTGTCTTTTTCCTTTCACAGACTAATCTCCTTGATGCTGTTATGTGATTGAGGAATAACAGTGTTGTTCAGAACTTTTATTTTGTACGGATTCAGTACGTTATTCATCTATTGTCGATCTGTTATTGCTCTGTACTGTCTTGCTGTGTACCGTTGCTGTGTGGTCAATTCATATTACAACCGTTAGTTCTCTATGCATGGCAACGACCAGGTCAGTGGCATCAGCATGATAAGTCCATGTGCCACTGTTTACGAATAAGATTCAAATGGTTAGTTGTTGTCAATATTATAACAACTGACTTTGTATTTAAGTATTTTCCTCAGGTTTTGATGACAAAGGTTGAAAACCCACAATGTATCTTTCTTTTATGTGTGGCATCAATCCCAGCTGTTCAAGGTTCTATATTACTGTATGTGCAAGATTTTGGGAGATTGACCAGGATTCATACTGCACTTTGTTGCCATGCAGTTTATTGTAGGTCATGTAGGTTGTAGATCATGTAGTTTACTGTACTGTCAGAGAGGAAAGGAAGAACAGACCGTTTTGCAGAACAGCAATACCGTAGTAAGACCAAACTACACACAATTAGAAACGAATGATAAATATAGGAAATACCCCTTTGGCAGAACTATAAATGCCCTTCACTTCTATAAATACTTCACCTCTGAGGGTTTATAATATGCATCTCTGAGCTTAGAGAATTGGTTGATCTATGTGGAGTCAAGATGAATCTGAGAGCAATTCATCAGTCCTGCCTTTATCAGAATAATGGAAATGGAAGTGTCATGGAAACAGCACAGTCAGACCTGACAGATTATCCATGACAACTGGTTCAACACTGGATTGCATGTAATCACTCAAGCAATGAAGTAATGCCAAATGCATTTTTGGGGGCTAGTACTATTCAGCAGGGAGCCATTATGGATTTTGACCAACATAACATAATGTGAAAGACAGCAGGCAATTATACACAACTGCGGACCACTTGACCTTCAGATGTATTGCACACAGTCAGTTGTATGGATGTGCAAAAGTATTTGCTGTGTGTTCAAATGATCAATTGCTTCTCTGATGTGTCCAAGACAGTGATTAGTCAATGTAGAAGCTGATCACATAGTTTTGAGAATTTCCAGATCTGAACCAATGTGACTGAGACCAACTGTAAGAACAGAAGCAATACTCTGATACTCTCACCTTGATCTGCTACATTCCTAAAAGCATTATGATAATGCGACAACACACTCACATGTCAGATGGGCAGTTAAGATGAGAATGAAGGCATTACTTGAGTCTATAGTCTTGACTCATACAACAAAAACAGCTCTTTCACAGATTAGTGAGATTATTATTTGTTCTTGGTGAAGGGCACATCTTTCATGACAGTCCAGATGCATTTGACCAGCTCTTCTTCTGACAAGGAGCTTCCAATGTAAGTCTAGCGATGAACCATTTGCCCTTATAGTATAATAGGCATATAAGCCTAGCCAAAGTCCTTTTAGGCAAATCCCTCCACTCTGCAGTCATCTTGTTGATGCACTATGGGCAGTTATCAGGCAGCTATTTTCCAAGTGAATGGGGAGGCATACAGGCAGGGGCGGGATATGTGTGTAGACTACTGCCATATTAGCATCCCAAACTAACCCCATGCATTTCTATGGAGGATTCTTTGAGTGCTGTGTCTCCTCATTAGAGAGGCTCTGGCAATGCATTATGCAGAAGCAGTAAAAAAAAGAACAGTGTGTGATGTTGATACTGACCTCAACCTGAAACTGTCCATCGCTGTCTGTGTCCTGTCTGTTGTCGTCGTCGGTGGTGTTCCGCGACCCCTGCGACCTCGATGACCCCGGTGACCCTTGACCTTGACTCTTGACCTCCAGGACCGCTACTCTCAGCACAGCACGGTGGTGCTGACTCTGCTCATGTCCATGTTCGCACTGCTTGCCCACTGGATGGCCTGCATCTGGTACGTCATCGGCAAGAAGGAGATAGAGGCCAACGCACACACATGGGACATCGGTATGGAGACAAACACACACACAGACACATACACACACTCAAATGTGCATAGTTTATATGATTATAGACTGCATGCCTGCAAAGTCTGATGATCATTTTTTACTCATGCTCTGATTTGTGACGAAAAAAAGGAAATATTGACATAATAGCCTCCAGACCATTAAAGCAACACTAAAGAGTTTTTTGTACCTTAAAGTAATCTTTCCAAAATCATTTCAGTGGTTTATCAACTCGTAACAGGGTGAACAGCACTTCTGCATTCGCTTTGTGGCCCTCTATCGGCTATAACCGCACCATGTAAGTTTACCAGATCGGTAAGCGGATCTATAGTCTGATGGGATGAGATATAAGAAACTGCAAATTTGATTTGATTTGATGTTGCAATACATTATGATTTCATTTCATGCAGCATACTCTACCTTGTCTGTAGACCATTGTTATTTGTTGTATAACAAATAGTGTGCGTGCGACAGAGGAAAGGTGCTTTACAGTCATAACCAATAGTGCAGCCTTTCTGACAACTGGCAACAACTTCTTTGGATCATTTTTTACTAGGTAAACTGCATGGTTTTCTTGCATGGACTCTTGCACTAAGCACGTGCCACAGATTCTCAATGGGGTTGAGGTTTGGTCTCTGCGTAGGCCACTCCAGGACCTTGCTTTTGGTATCCTTTAGGACGTTTTGGAGCACTTTTCACATAAGCTTTGGGTCATTATCATGCTGAAAGACCTGGTGGCAACACTTCGGCCTGACTCCGGCCACTTTATGCGTCTGACTTCGCTCTGGACACAGTTTGCACTATCTGCAAAATACGCTGTCAAGCTTGCACACATACTCACACATGCACACACACACACACACACACACACACACACACACACACACACACACACACACACACACACACACACACATACACACACTGGAATATCGATATGGAGAAGTGCACACACACACTAACACCAAACTATGCAGATAGCTTTATACTGTATGTGTTATGAAAGCAGATGAGAGACAATGAGGAAAGTGAAGGAATGGAGAAATAGGAAAGAGGGAGTGGAAAAGAGGATAGGAGAGGAGGAGAAAAGGAGAAGAGAAGAGAGGGACAATAAAGGAGGAGAGGAGAGGAGAGGAGGAGCGAAGTGAGGAGATGAAGAGAGAATAAGAGCAGGAAGTGATGTATTGTGGAGCATTAGCAGTGTGAAGTGTTTGTTATGAGACAGAGCCAGACCAGGTCTCCAGAGGCTGGCCTAGGAAGGACTTCTACTTCTAATGAGCAGCTACAGCATGTGATGGGAGGAGATTTAATTGGACAGAATTGACTGCTCTACTAAGACTGTGTGTGTGTGTGTGTGTGTGTGTGTGTGTGTGTGTGTGTGTGTGTGTGTGTGTGTGTGTGTGTGTGTGTGTGTGTGTGTGTGTGTGTGTGTGTGTGTGTGTGTGTTTGTTTCAAGGTTTACAAGGACCGTTTTCAAGACATTTCAAAGAGTAATGAGGACACACCCGTTTAGGAGGACATTTGGCTGTCCTCGTAAAATAAACCTGTTTAAACGTTTTCTCTGCATGTTTTAATACCTAAAAAGTGTTTTTCTCAAAAGTCTTTTTATACCAAAAACCTGAGAAATGTTGTAAATCTGTGTGTCCGCCACTGCCCCCTATCGGTGGTCGCGGTCCCTGGTTCACGACACTCAGGCGCGGGAGATTATACACAACCGCGGGAGATTATACACACAACCGCGGGAAAATAGACGCTAATTCAACACTGCGCATGCGCACATTTTGGAGAGCGCTACGCCTACGTCTGCCAGACTGCCATCAGCTGATTCCGTTTCCTCTGGAGATGCACATTGTGGAGAGCAGGTAAGAAAATTAACGAAACGTTTTAATAGATTCCAATGACAAGTAGGTATGTTAGTAGCCCATACAATATGACTGTGGTTAAATGACATTGAATGACATAATGTTAAAAAATAAAGACGTAGGTCTACAATTAACTAGGCTACTGTGTCATTTAGATTCCATAGTAAATTCCATTTATCGATAGCCTACTACACAGCCCAGAGATAACGCCAATATAAGTTAAGTCATAGACTCTATTCCATTTTAATTCCCGGCGATTCTACCAGAATAACCTATTGGTATGTAATTTACTTGATGACCTAGGGCTGTCAGCTGGCTGGCTCGTGCATGCTATTGCCAATGCTAGCCTATAGCATGGCCACCGGAGCCTCGGTAGTTCATGGTCTACCTTTAGCCGGCTAGGTAGCCTGGATGCTAGTGGTGTAGATATTTGAACTACCAAAAATAAATTAGTCAAGGAGCAAAACACCAAAGTTGGCAGGTAAGTTACGACCAGTATTGTTGAAAGATGGTATATCGATGTTACTACATCGGGAAAACGTTTGTTAAGATTAACTGTATTATATTCAGAGTATGCCTATTGGTAGATTGCTAACTAACAAATGAAAACGTATAGCCTACATTCAACAGGTCGTGTTGGACAAACTAAGCTTTCGTCAAATAACAGTGCTTTATGAATACATTGGCAGACAGCTGAACACGTCTTTTGTTTTCGTTTGCTTTTCATCAGAGGCATCGGATTTTTACTAATGTCAATTCCGCTAGCAAAATGCATTCAAACGTAGCTCTTTATGCAAACGTTAGCATTCGTTTGGGCTTCTGGCCAGGGGGGTAGGGGGTTTAAATGGCCTCGTAAGCTTTATGTTCAGCGCATACAAATGTTGACACGTTTTCACAATATATCGTGTTGGTTAAGCTAATGAGTGATTTGCCTCTAATTGTGTAGGCTTCATCCTTTGGCAGCGTAGCCTATGTCTTGTACTTTGTTTTTGTATTTTTCGGTCGTGATTCTCTTCATTCGGATCAATGTTTCGTAGCCACGTCTTTTTTGGTAATGATAAAGTTAATATTATGTCTACCAGGGGTCCCTCATTTGGGGTTTTGGTTTGAGCTTCAAAACATTGCTTAGTTGGTCAACATGGCATATGCATTGTCATTTAGTATCTGAGCATAAGGTGGAAGATTAAGCAAAGCATGATTACATCAGGGAAATGTTATGTGAATGTTATGAGAGCATAGAACTCAATTGAAACAGTTTGAACATCCATGGTATTAATGGGTTTCATCAGGTCCCTTTCCACAGGTGTAGTAATCAAGCACCATGCAATCTGCATTGATAATCAATGCTTGATTTTATACACCTGTGGAAAGGGACCTGATGAAACCCATGAATTAGAGAGATGAAAAGTGGTCATGTTTTGGTGTTTACATTTTTGTTCTTAATTTCCTTTAAGTCATGCCATGGATAACTACTCCCCTTCAGGATGCCACTAATCACATCCTTGCCGGAAGAGACAAGAATGCAATGTTAGAAATCAAATATATTAATCCAGTTAAAGGTGAGTGACTTTGATGCACTGTAGGCTAGACTGAGGGGTTACACTACTCTGGTTAGCACCATACTAAGCTCAATCTTTTAAGATTGAACATTAATATGGGTAGTCTGCGCTTTATTTCTACTGCACAAGAGGCGTGATCAATGGGCATCATTCAAATGACTCTAGTCCTTCAACCAATCAGACCCAATCTGGTACATCTTTTGGATAAGCTAGTTTGTGATTTGACCCAAAGGTTGTGGACAGGAAGCAGGGGAGATGGATGTGCAGGTTTCCAGCCTGAGCTGCTGGGCGAAATCCAAATTTGCCGGCAGGTCAGGCAGGGTTCCCCCAGCCTAAGGTTACACGCAACAGGTTCTTGAATCGATATTGTCACCAGTGGTTTTCAGTCTATGACTATTAATTGTACATCAATATAAATTAATAAAGTTGTTAATAGTGTTTCAATAATATTTTAGTTAACAGTGGGATTAATGTATTCATTATTCTACATGTAGAACTACAAATAAGCACAACCTTGTATTGTAGCAATTTATTGGCACAATTACATTTTCTGCGATTATTTGCAGTGCTGAGTTGTATCCAATGGATAGTCTGCTACCCTTGTGTCTCTAATAATGTTGTGTCTGCAGGTCGTGGTATCTTCACTTCAGCTGTTTTCAATCAAGGAGACTTTGTGGTGGAGTATAGAGGGGAGCTCATTGATGCAGCTGAAGCTGAACATAGGCGTAAACTGTACCACAGTGCATGTTCAATCTTCATGTTTGACTTCAAATGGAAGCGGAAGACATGGTGGTAGGTTCAGAATGACTAATATGTTTAGATTTCTATAGTGAGAAGTCAGGATTTCTGAAGTGAAGACCTCATGTTGCAATTAACTGTGCGTTGAACAGCTACTGTAATAGTTGTATTGGATGTTGCCATTAGTGTAGTTGCTTACAAATTAAAGTACAATTAAAATTAATTTGTCACTATAAACGTCTGTTTAGTGCATGATGTTTGTTAATTTGCAGTATTGATGGAGCACTTGAAGATGGATCATTTGGACGACTGGTAAACGATGAGCACAAGTCACCAAATTGCAGAATGAAGTTGATTGAAGCAGGAGGGAAGCCACATATGTGCCTTTTTGCACTGAAGGAAATTGTGTCCGGAACTGAAATCACCTATGACTATGGTGGGAAGGAATGGCCCTGGCGCAAAAAGGTGGGTCATTTTGATTTCTTTCCCCCCTATGAATTGGAGTCAATATAGCCTATATTTTGACATCTTGATAACAATGAAATCATCTCTGTCTTAAAAGCCACTGTGTGTTAAGCTGTCAGTTTCATGATGCCACTGAAATTACACAATACCCATCACTAGCTAGTGCCAACAATTATAACCAAGAAATAGAAGTCTCTTCTTGGTGATATTCAGTCTGGTTTTCGGTCAATCTTGTAATCTTGAATTTGCATAACTCGCCCAGGTGATGCCAGCTAGTTTATCTGTTTACGTTGTCCTGTATGTTTTGTAGGTTCCCCTTACTGTTACAAGCACTGCTGCTCAAGAGTCTATTAAAGACAGTTTCCAAGACCAAATCATGTCATCCACAGTCTTTATTGAAGGTCAGTGGCTGTTTGACTTAATATTTTATCTAGTTGTCAATGGTGTGCTGTAGATGAGGGAGAAACATTTATGCCACTTATTGCCATCTTAACTGAGATGGTTTTACTTAGTTATGGTGGACATATAAACCTATTGTTTCCCTGTGAACCATGTGAACCAGTGATGGTGTGGTTGCTTCTAGAGTGAAGCTCAACCCCACCCTCCCTGGCCTTCCTCATATATTTTTTCTGTATTCTACAGAGACCAGAGAGAGACCAGAAGTCCAGTCCTGCAATATGACACCAGGCAGTTCAGCTTGTGAGGTTAGGTTGAATACAGTTGTCTTTCAAAGCAATAAGTTCTATCAGAGACGGTTTATAAAGCGAGACGAGTCATATGAGGGTCAATCCTGGTGTCCCTGTGACGTAGTGCCACTCCCATTTAGGAGGCAAACGGGAGAAATAAACCTTATCTCGGATTATGACCATTCCCTTAGCCCTACATTCAGCAATGCAAGTAACGAACCCATATTCTACAAGGCACACGTCTTTCTAACATTCCCACATTGAAATCGTATTTTCCAGCGTGATAAATACATAGAAAAATAACTTTGTTCACGACCTGTCCCTCCTGACCTGACCTGTCTCCGCTAATTGCGCAGGCCACCTGTTATCAACGGCACACTGCTTCTGCTGCTTCTACACTGGTCTACTCGTCACTGATCACGCCCAGATAGGAGGCGGAAGTGGGCCCCATTTCATTCCATTGAAAACCCCCTTTATGATTCATCTTCCTTACTATACGATCTTTGGTTCTGTTGTTTTACAATGGCTAAGGAAATAAGTAGGAAAGTAGTATTATATGAATGAGAGCACAGTAAAATATAGTGAATTATTTGTAAATAACAATTCTTCCACAAAATATATTTTCTCTAGCTGAATTGTTAGCAAGTAATTCATAAATGCAGACAGCATAGCTTTTCTAATGGTGTACTAATATAGAACAAAATGCAGCCAGAAATGTGTTATTGTGGGAATTTTACAAGAGGATGCTGAATGACAATACATTTAATTGAATTGAATATTTGTGTAAAACTCACATATGCATTTTTATGTTTAACTTGTTTAGACACAGCTCAGTGGTGCAAGCTTCCCTTCTGGCCAACACTCCATTGCAGAGCTTGGTGACGATGCCCATGACTTGGAAGCCAATGTTTTCTCTTCAGACTTATACAGAGGTGAGTCCTTGCTTGAATTAGCAATGTTTGGTTAATACTGGGGTCTTGCAAAGTTCTGCGCCTTCATATCCTGTGTTCTCTTCAACAGATGCAGAATTGAGAGCAGAGTGTCAGTCATTTATTCCCACACCAGACAGCCATGCACATGAGGTTAGTTTGAATTCAGCTGTTTATTTTGGGATGTATGAATGTTTAGAAATTATTGTAGTTTTGTAAGGGACATTTTTATCAATGAATTACGAATCTGAAATCTTTGTCGGGACAGATAGTCGTCACTTAACACTGTTACCCTGGCTACATCATTTTGAGTGTCATGAACTTAAAGGAACACTTCACCATTTTTTCATATTAAACTACGTTATTCCCTTGATTAAGACGAGTTGATGCATACCTCTCACGTTTCAATGCGTGCACTCACTGGCCTTGGCACGCGGCGCAACTTTGATAGCACTTAGCTTGCCCAGTTCATTCATTAGGATCCAAACAGAGATGAAGTTGGAAGCGACCAAACACCTCCATGTTTTCCCTATTAACCCATTAAGGCCTAAAGCGCCTGGAAAAAAAGCCTGTAAAACCTAAGGGCGATTTCAGGAAAAACCCCAAAAGCCTGAAGTTTTTCTGGAAATTCAGCAATTGTGTCAACGCCTACTAAGTTATTGATTTCTCAGCCTCTGTAGGAGATAGAAACAAAATTCAAAAAGTATTTGAGAGCTTACACCTGTGGCTTTCCTGGGAAATTGAGTTTATTTAGTTACACCTTCACAAAAATAAAACATGTACTGTGTCAGTGCAGGAACAGCACTATTTCATCAGAAACGAGTGCATTTTCCACAGCTTGTCATTCTGATTGACATCTGTTGACTGGTTATATATTATTAGTATGGTCAGAATTTACTGATAGGCTTACACAAGCTGTAATAGTTTCAAAAAGTGACTGTGTTTACTACAGTATATTCCAAAAATGTAGGCAAATTGGGGCCACCACCTTGACGCTATCAGTAATATTGAATAATGTGTGATCATTGACAGTCCTGGTGATCCTAGTCTCTGCTTGACCCTCCACACACACACACATACATACAAAATGATGGCTTGTCATGTTTCTATTTCATATTTTGAATTCATAAACTCCATATATTTTGTTAATAGTTTATAGTATTTATGTATTTTATGATCTGCATAATTACTTATAGCTAAAAAACATTCATTTTTTTTAACTATTGCACTTGTCTTGACGTTACAGTGGTGATATGTACTGTAGGTCTAATTGAGTGCCTGTCACTTTAAGAGGAACGTGAAAGTTAATTAGATTTCATTCTCAAGGATTTTGGCTAGAGGAAAATAATCGCGCATAGTCTCATGATATGTTTTCATTATGTTTCCGTCATTAGATAAAATAAATGTTCGAAAAACTAACAAGCCAAAGAAAATATGCCTGGGATATGTGTTTTGCAATGTTGATTTCTATGATTTTGGTGAGTACTACATTAATTATAGAACGTGCACATTAAAAAGACTCAGAGTGCTACATGATACAACACACGTCTTGTGGTGATGTTCCACCTTTTAAAAGCAGGTGTAGCCTAATCCGAATCAGGGTTAAATCCATCAATTAGACAAACAGAGTCAGTAGGGTATCAGTTTTGTAACCTACCAGCCCTATGTCAAATGCAGGCAACATGAGGGAGGGAGCGCACCAAAGTCAATAATGAACGAATCCGAGAAACTCCTCAAAGTCATACCTTCCGATATCTCCTCGCTATCAAAGTCCTCCACGGGTGTTCGAAAAATTTAAAAACAATGTCACAAGGACCAAGACTACACGACACTCCCTCGTGTCTATTCTGATGCATTTCATTGGCCCAGAGGCTGATAACTGATGCAAAAAAACCCTTATATGCTAAAATTGACGTACACGCTTTCCCGGCTTCAATGGTAGAACGACGCAACAGCGCTCCCGGCCTTAATGGTAGAAATGCGCCAATGCTTTCCCGGCCTAAATGGGTTAAAATGCAGTTACACGAGTAGTCACATGACTAAGTATGGTGAGACAAAATAAAACGTGGTGCATTTCTAAGCAGGTAAGAGGGGTAACTATATTGTGTGGTGCAGTAATATCCTCACTCTTGCACTTTCAGTTTCACTTTGAAGTGAGGATATTACTGGGCCGAGTCTAAGGTCCCTATTGTTATTCCGCCACACAATATAGTTATCCCTTTTGCCTGCTTAGAAATGCACCACGTTTAATTTTGTCTCACTATACTTGGTCGTGTGACTACCCGTGTAACTATATTTTAATAGGGAAAGTGAGAGGTATGTATCAACTCGTCTTAGTTAAGGGAATAGCGTAGTTTTATGAAAAAACGGTGAAGTGTTCTTTTAAAGGTTTGAGGGTGTCCTTTTAATGTGTAATGGACTGTACCAGTTTATGCCTGTTCATCTTTGTATATTGCTGTCCTTTTTTTAGGTGCACTGTGTCAGGGGCCAGTGTAGCACTTCGACTGCAAAAGAGGGGATTGGAGAAGTTAGTGTCCAGCCGCAGGAGGTGTCACCCCCTGTGTTCTCAACAGACTTTGCCAGTGGTCAGTTATAGTTTTGAATAAATGTTGTTAACTTCTGGCAATGCATGTCATGCTTGCTAAAGATCTGCAGCATGAAAAACATGTGGCAATATCAGGCCATTTTTAGTGAGGGATGTGAGTCGGGAATGTTATGGCTATATGTGGTTTTATGACTTGAGGAAAGTTAAGCACTGAATCTCCCTGTGTTCTCTTGTACAGAGACCAAATCGATATTGGAATGCCAATCATCCAGATCCACACCAAACGACTCTGCATGTGAGGTGAGTTTGAATTTATCTGTACTTTGAAATTGACCAATGATTGAAGTACTGTGATGTTCCATGGAACACAATTTTCAATGTTTTAGTAAGCTTCTTGAAGCTACAGTAGAAATGCAGTCTATTCAGTACGGATGGTCTTTACTAACCATGATGTCCCCCCAACACTGGTGTGTGTCTGAGTGTGCCATACACTGGGAGTTCAATAGTAGAAATGCCTTCTATTCAGTACGGATGGTCTTTACTAACCATGGTGTCCCCCTAACACTGGTGTTTTTCTGAGTGTGCCATACACTGGGAGTTCAATAGTGGCAATGTCTTCTACTCGGTACGGATGGTCTTTACTAACCATGGTGTCCCCCTAACACTGGTGTTTTTCTGAGTGTGCCATACACTGGGAGTTCAATAGTGGAAATGCCTTCTATTCAGTACGGATGGTCTTTACTAACCATGGTGTCCTCCTAACACTGGTGCTTTTCTGAGTGTGCCATACACTGGGAGTTCAATAGTGGAAATGCCTTCTATTCAGTATGGATGGTCTTTACTAACCATGGTGTCCTCCTAACACTGGTGCTTTTCTGAGTGTGCCATACACTGGGAGTTCAATAGTGGAAATGCCTTCTATTCAGTATGGATGGTCTTTACTAACCATGGTGTCCTCCTAACACTGGTGTTTTTCTGAGTGTGCCATACACTGGGAGTTCAATAGTGGAAATGCCTTCTATTCAGTATGGATGGTCTTTACTAACCATGGTGTCCTCCTAACACTGGTGCTTTTCTGAGTGTGCCATACACTGGGAGTTCAATAGTGGAAATGCCTTCTATTCAGTATGGATGGTCTTTACTAACCATGGTGTCCTCCTAACACTGGTGTTTTTCTGAGTGTGCCATACACTGGGGGTGCCTCTCATTTGGCTTATATACGTCCTCCCTTCCGCCTTGATCCTCATTGATCTACATAAAGAATGATGGGGCGGCAACAATGGGATAGTCTATCCGGTTTTAGTTATAGATCAGTGGGAACGCCCCTCGAGCATCGAGGATCGAGGAGAGATGTTGAGAGGCACCCTGGGAGTTCAATAGTGGAAGTCTGAGTGTTTGTCCTTCAGACTGTTAATGACATCCACAATGTCCTTGCATACCATGAGTTTGTCTGTGTAACAAACACATGCACAGATTTTTACCCTTTTTCACAAAATTACTTTAGTTTATTAGAATTGTTTTTACTTTTGTTGCTTTACTTAAATAGATTTCTTAAATATCTTAAATAGTTCATTAACATATTTCCTTGCTGTTTGCGGTTATGTAGTTCTGTGGCTAGGAAGAAGAGAATAATCAGTTTCATTGCACCTATCAGTTAGTTACTCACTGTTTCGCTAGTGGCCTGTATTGTGTAAACACAGGGCACAGTTTTTTTTTTTTTTTTTTTAAACGTCAGAGTTTCAAGTATATGCATATATGTTTCTTGTGTGTGTGTGTGATGAGTGACATCCCAACAGTTAGCCAAACAGGAAGTCAGGAATTGAATAGATATGTTTCACTATAATATCTCAAAAAGTAACTTCTTTCCCCCTATTTATCTCTCCTGATGGATTTGTAGAAAATGTTGTGTGAAAGTAACAGCCAATTTTTTTTATTTGTTTTTTAATTCATGATATAATTTGTATGTGTAAATGTTAACATTTATTTCATGTTTCACAACATTTTTGCCACAGTGTACAATTCATCAGCTGGTTTTTGAAATGGTGAGAATTGACGAATGCTGGATATGTCATTCACCTTTGACATCTATCAGATGGTGCGGTCTAAGATGCAAACGTAAGTGTGTTTTTCATCTTCTCCCAATTAATGCATTTCTCAGTATGCCATAAATAGTTTAATTTCATGCCATGAGTCCGTTCCAGTCTCACAACTATAAAGCATAAAACCATGTTGATTGAATGTTTTATCATTTCAAACCATTGCGGTTGAGAACACTGGAGTGGCAGATACAATGACGTACCAAGTGAGGGAGTTTGCAAGCGGAGGCACGTGGCAGAGAACAGTGAGCATACGTGCAAACTAGTCACCTTTTGGCAAAATGTACCGTTTTGGAATCAAAATAGGCCATTTGCGTAGGCTGGGTAAACCCTGACCTGCCGGCAATTTGGATTTCGCCCTGCAGCTCAGGTTGGAAACCTGCACATCTATCTCTCCTGCTTCCTGTCCACATCTTCTGGATCCAGTCACAAACTAGCTTATCCAAAAGGCACACTCAGATCGTTGATCTTTACACTTTTGGATAGTCCTTCAACCAATCAGTCATCTGAACTATGCCCATTGACCACGCCTCTTATGCAGTAGAAATGCAGTGCAGACTCCCCAGACTAATGTTCAATCTTAAAAGATTGAGTTTAGTATGGTGATAGCCAAACTAGCTACAACCTTAAATGCACGCAAATGTATCGCTCTTTCATCCAGTACGCTGCAGCTCGGTGACATGCATTTTTCATGGACTTGGTTTGATGCGCTGTGTGAACATGGAGCAATGTTTATCATCCTTTGCCAACATTTTTAAAGATTAGCTTGGCAGAAAAGCATAATACACCAACTTTTCATTATGTCTCAGTGAGTGTCAACACAAGCAAAATGCCCTCAAGTCCGTTATGTAATTACACATATGCTCATAAACTTTGAAGATGAAGTTAAACCTTCATCGAACATGTACATTTCTTAGAATGTCTATATACTCGAAATGCCTGTCCAATATAGCCTGGCTTGCGCCTACCACTTCTCAAATGAGACGTGGTCTGGCAACCAGAAGTAAATTTTCTCGTATTTGAAAAAATGCCCAGTTCCGTTCATTGGGCGCTACGGATGTCTATCAAATGTGCATAGCTCCTCATCGTCTTGCTTTACCCCCTCTTCTGTGATTGGTCCCCTATCTCAGGCGAAAATTAGGGCAGTAGCTTCCAGACTGTCTAAGCAGCGTGAATCAAATCACTGCGCAAGGCAGGATGGGAACACTCAGGCCATGTCCAATAAGCATCTACAAGTGTTTTTTTTTTTTTCTAACATTTTCTAAATTTGTGCCGTCCAATAAGTCACTGGGCCTATCTTTACGCATCTGAGTTGATAATAGATCGAGTGGGCTTTTCAAGTCGCCTTTGAATTTAGAATGTAGTGGTCATGATGAACAAAAACTTTAGGCCTAATAAATCCAGACCTAATTCAATAGATCCACCAAGCAATTGGCAATCCAAATGATTCTAGTTGTCTCCACAGCTTTTAAATTACTTTCCTTTTATTCCCACAAGCCTTCTTAGTTAATGTAGGATTAGGGATGCACCGATCCGACTTTTTCAGTCCCGATACCGATACCGATGCCTGGGCTCTGCGTATCGGTCGATATCCGATACCGATCCGATACCATTGTTAATTAATAAACTGTATACCTCACCATGTGGAAAAGACTAAAGGCATCAGGCTTGACTTCATTCTTCATTCTTTCCCTAACTAAACATTACTTTCCTAAAAAAAATCTAACAAAATAACACTTAGATATAAAGGTAATGTATTATTATTATTATTATTATTATTATTATTATTTTAGAATTATCATAATCATTATTGATTATATTACTAGTATTAAAAATAAACAGTTGTACACCAGCAGCAACTTGGAACAGCATTCAAATTCAAGTTCACAGTTATTACTAAATAATAAATCTAACAAAAAAACAATTTTGCAGATATAAATCCCATATTACTGTAGTGACATACATTGAAACACCCCTGCCAAAATGGTGTCACCCGCAAAACCCCTCTATTTACTCATAGTGGTACGGTCCCGCAGTTTCCCCACGATAAACTAATTAGTTCACACGGAGTTTGAATGGTGGTAAACGGTAGAAGTTGTACGTTTTATCTAATAAATGACACGTTTTTAACAGCCAATTTGAACATTTGCATGTCTTTATACCAAGAACAGTTTATACAGATGACATGAAAATGACAATGTGTTTAGTTTGAGTAGCCTATTTTGTTGACTGTTACACAACGTGTTGCCTAAATGCAACAAAACGCATGAAGATCGTAATTAATCTATGACAAATGGTGGGTAGTATAGATATTCTGTTGATCCTATAACATTTGGTATCTGTATTTATCCCATCCATGAATTTAGACACTCAGAGCACACAGTGAGGTGAGGCACACTCTAACCTGCAGCAGTGAGCTGCTGCTACAGCGGCGCTTAATGGCTGGTTGCGCGTCATGGCTCAGCCTTTTTTTGAGACTATATTAAATTCGGATCGGCCCATGGATCGGCTCATTTTTTCCGATCCCCGATCCAGCTATTTTGCTCATATCGGGGCCGATATCCGATCCAAATATCGGATCGGTGCATCCCTATGTAGGATAAACATTTCAGCATTTCTGTTCTTCCATTCTGCCAGAAGTCTTTGGGCCAAGAATGCATTTTGAAACATGGCCTATATGGCCTCACACCTTGCACATTACACGTTACAAAAATAATCGGTCTTTGATCAGGTCAGGCTACTAATGTATCTGTTTTACAGTAACGATGCTTTATATTCAGGATCTCAAGTATCTTAATTGTTAGGACGATGCCATATGATCAATCTAATGTGTGATGTGTGGGATCACAACATGCATTTTTAACTTTGAATGAGTAATGTACATGCTCTGCCACTCCAGTGAATTCTACCTTAATGGTGGAAACCTGTGTCCTTTTTGTCTAAATTGAATTTTAAAACTAAAATTTGTACTTAATAGTTCATTTTGTTCACATTTCTTGATTTTATATGTTTCGAAAGTGTGAAGCTGTTTGCATTTAATAAGAAAATGAGTATGTGATTAGTCAGCATGGGAAACTGCTCAATTGTTGTCTAACACTGTGGTTTGCCTAATTTTGTCTATGAAGAATGCTGTGGTGTGTGGCATAGAAACTGCCTCCAGAAATCCTCAGAAGACTGGGATATAGATGTAAGTGTACATTGAAGTATATATCGATATAATGAGTTGTTTTTTTAAATTCATTCATTTCATTCCATTCATTTCATTCTACTTTACAGGATGATGTAACATCAGCATCTGATGATGAGTACATCCCAGAGTCTGTATCGGATTCAGAAAGCTCAGGGACAGAGTTGAGTGTTGAGTTGCCTGAACCATCCAAAACGTCCCATACCACTAACATGCCTGATTTAGGCGATACTTTTGCTGAACAAGAACACATGAATACACAGGATATCTGTAAGAATTTCCTGGTGGATGTAGAAACTATCGGTGATCTCCAAAGTGACCCCAAACCAGAACCAGAAAGCTCAGAGTCAAACATGCAGAAAACAGTGAGTACCGAAAAGGGTACGGTGGATGTTCTTAGCCAAAGTAAATCCCCAACCAAATCAGGAAAACTCCTTAAAAGCCATGTCAATTATTGTTTCCTATGTGGAAAACCTCAAACAAACTTTGCACGTCATCTCGAGAGGCATGCACATGAAAATGCTGAAATTGCTCAGGCACTCCAGTTCCCCAAATCATCAAAGGACAGAAAGGTTCTTCTTGAAAAATTCCGAAACCTTGGCAACTTCAAGCATAACTCAGTCGTTAAAACCACAGGATCAGGCTGTCTTAAAGTGAAAAGGAGTTCCAAACAGAGCAGCAGCTCTGAGACGTATGATTACTGCTTGTACTGTAAGGGTATGATATCCAGAAAAGAACTTTCTCGACATATGAAAAGATGTGCTCTGAGACCCGAGAATAATGTTGAAGAGGGACCCAAGTTGAGAGAGAGAGTCTTTGGCATAGCATCTGCTCAATCTACAATGTCCCAGCCAATCTCAAGTGAACTTTGGTCAGTGCTGGGCAAAATGCACAAGGATGCAGTGTCCTCTGCAGTAAGGAATGATCATTATCTCATGCAGTTTGCCCAGTCCCTCTTTAATAAACATGGGAGTGACAGATCAAAGCATGAGTATATAAGACAGAAAGTAAGGGAACTTGGGAGATTACTTGTGACTTTGCGCCACACAACTAGAATCCATAACATGGAAGAGGCAATAAAACCAGGCAACTTCTTCATTCTTACTAGTGCCGTCAAGAGAGTTTCTGGTTTTGATCACCAAAACAACACATTCAAAGCCCCAAGTTTGGCCCTGAAAATTGGGCATTCTCTCAGAAAGATAAGTGACCTCATGATGTGTCGTGCCCTCATGGAAGAGGACCAAGAGGGGATCGATTCCATCAAGAGGTTTCATACACTTCAGAAAACAAAGTGGTCTGAATTAGTTTCCCATTCTGCCTTATCAAACCTGAGCGAGGCCAAATGCAACAAGAGCACCAGGCTTCCACTGGCCAAAGACGTTCAGAAGATACAGTTACATCTTGGTCAGCAAGTGGAATTGGCTAAGGAGAAACTAGCCGATAATCCAGGTGAAGTGGCGCGAATGACTGTAAAAAATGTTGAAGATCGTGACATGTCACAACTTAACGATGACATAAGCACTGGGCTTACAGAAGTTGAGAGGAGACTTTGCAAACAATTCGCCAGAGTGGAATTGAGGGGGGAAAAAGGACGAAATGTTGCGGTGATCCTGACTCCTGATATGACCGCTAACCTGTCACCCCTCATTAGTAAGAGGAAAGAGTGTGGAGTTACTGAAAACAACGATTACCTCTTCGCTGTTCCTTGTAGTCTTGGTCACTACAGAGGGCAGTTTGGTCAATTTGCAGATGCTTGTGGAGCCGAAGATCCTCAAAACCTCAGATCAACTAACCTTCGCAAACAGATCGCCACAATAAGCCAAGTCATGAACTTGAAAGATAATGAACTGGACCAGCTGGCCGATTTTCTCGGCCATGACATCAGGGTGCATATAGAGTACTATCGACTGCCCCAATCAACAATTCAGCTGGCTAAGATCTCAAAACTGCTTATGGCTATGGAGAAGGGAAGTGTGAAGGATATTCAAGGAAAATCTCTTGATGGAATCGGTGGTATGCATCATTTACATTTTGTTGAATATACCTGGTGTATGTGTATATGGTTGATGGTGTAATAACATTTTTACATTGTCATTTAATAGATGACACAGAAGATATGGATACAGGATCACAGCAACTCCCCGATGTTTCCACTCTGCAAGGTAATGTTCAAATGGGGTCCCAAAATGCGGATTTTGTAATTCTATAAGTGAAATATTTAAAATTGGCTTCAAATGTGTAAACTTTTTATTGCCTACCCTCCTTGCTGTGTAGTTGATGCCATTGTTTTTTTGTTTTGTTTTGTTGTTAGACAATGAAGAAATATTGGCTTCTGGCACTTTTGGATCGCCTCACCTCTCCGAGACCGCAGCTCAAGGTATAATCTCAATAATGGACCCAAAGTTTGCCCAACATATCTCATGTAATGAGCTGGGATCTGTGGGTTCATTAGATCAGAGTATATTAAAATTGTTTTAGTCAGGAATTTGCCAGTAGTATGTTTGTTAGAAACTTTGTTAGAAGCATAACTTCTTTTAATTTCTCTTCATTGTGACACATATGCTTTATGGTTAGTATTTTGTATTGGTGAAATATTTAAAGGAACACTCCACCGTTTTTTCATATTAAACTACGTTATTCCCTTAATTAAGACGAGTTGATACATACCTCTCAGGTTTCAATGCATGCACTCAAAGGCTCTGACGCACGGCGCTACTTTGATAGTACTCTAGGTAACCCAGTTCATTCATTAGGATCCAAACAGAGGTGAAGTTAGAAGCGACCAAACACCTTCATGTTTTCCCTAAATTCCCATTTTTGTATTAAAATACAGTTCCACGAGTAGTCACACGACCAAGTATGGTGAGACAAAATAAAACGTGCATTTCTAAGCAGGTAAGAGGGATAATTATATTGTGTGGCGGAATAACACTTGGGAGTACTTTGACTCGGCGCAGTAATATCATCACTCTTGCACTTTCAGTTTCATTTTGGAGTGAAGATACTACTGCGCAGAGTCGAAGTGCTCCCAATTACTAGTCCGCCACACATTATAGTTCTCCTTCTTACCCACTTAGAAAAGCGCCATGTTTTATTTTGTGTCACTAACTAGTCGTGTAACTACTTATGTAACTGTATTTTAATAGGGAAAACGTGAAGGTGTTTGGTTGCTTCTAACTTCATCTCTGTTTGGATCCTAATGAATGAACTGGACGCTAAGTGCTATCAAAGTAGCGCCGCGCGCCAGAGCCAGTGAGTGCAGGCATTGAAATGCGAGAGGTATGTATCAACTCGTCTTAGTTAAGGGAATAGCGTAGTTTAATATGAAAAAACGGTGGACTGTTCCTTTAAAATAGGCTTTTTTATACATTAAGATAACAGCCTAATGTTATTTCAAATATTTTCTATTGCCTACCCTCCTTGCTGTGTAGTTGATGCCATTGTTTGTTTTGCCTTTTTTGTCTTGTTTTCAGACAATGAAGTAATGTTGGCTGCTGGAACTTGTGGATCGCCTCACCTCTCTGAGACCGCAGCTCAAGGTATGGTTATGGTTATGGTTATTGCTTTTGCTATTTGGAAGATGCCTTTGTCCAAAGCGACATACAAATAAAAACAATACAATAATTGATTTAACAGCGAACAATTTCAAAAAGTTGGTCAGACTACAGTAGGGAGAATAGCAACATAAACTAAAATATAAATTCAAGCAATAACCTAATGAAAATAAACAATTAATATAGGGTAACAGCAAACAAACAAAGTCATTCAATCAGTCATATTATAACAGGTATAATTTCAATAATGGACCCAACGTTTGCCCAACGTATCTCATGAGCTTGGATTTGTGGGTTCATTAGAGTATATTAAAAAATGTTTTAGTCAGGAATTTGCTACTAGTACGATTGCTATCTTTTTGTCATCTCTCTTCATTGTGACACATATGCTTTGTGATTTAGTATTTTGATGTCTTAAGTAGTTTGCATGATCATTTTAAAACAACAGGGAAGACTTGGCCTGTGTACATCTACATCATTTCCTAGTAAAATTATCACTCAAGGTATTGTTGCAGTCACGCTCTCCATCCAGTTTAACAACTTTGCCATGAGTTTTAGTTATTAGAATACAGAATTGTCTGTCTGCTTGTTATGTGCATGGCAGTAGAATATATTACAGTTTTGATTGGTCCGCAGGTAGGCTCTTTAAGCCCATACACTTATACTGCACAATTTTTTTTTTAGATGACCTGTGGAACTCTGTCTGTGTGACTTCTAGTTCACCTCATCTCCCTGACTCAGTCACTCAAGGTATTATTTAAATGCTCTCCATCACTAGGCATGCTTGCTAATGTGCAGTCTACACCAAATTATGTTTGGTTAGACATATAAAGCATATAAAGAAGCTGGATGTATTTTGTGTTTTATTATCACACACATTTTGTCGACACAAGTTCCAGTTTGTTTGGCAATTTTGAACAGCAACATCCCTGCCTGCATGTACTGTACACGTTGAAGGATCTTTTATCTTTTCATTTCTTCTCATCTTTTTTGTAATTGTTCAGGTTTCCGTGTTTCATCAAGACGGTGTGTGAAGAGACCATGGTCCAAGGAGGAGATACAAGCTGTGATGAAACATATGAGGCCTTTTATTGAAAACGGTGTCACTCACCAGTGAGCAGTGCCTGAAGTGCAAGGAAAAGGAACACCCTGTGTTGGAGACAAGATCCATTCAAAACATTCGATATTTTGTACGCAACAGAGGCTTGACTTTTAAAAGGCATTCAAAGGCTAAACACTAAATGCACTTTTGGCTAGCCTGAGACTTGGGTCTAATATTTTATAAGTTTATGTCTTGTTCTCAGAAATTTAGGTCACTTAATTTATATTGCTCCCAGGCAGATGTTTGTTTGTTTGTTTGTTTTGCTTTGTGGTTAGCCTGGACCTTTTAATGTAAGGATTCATTTTATTTTGCTTTATTTATTTCTACAATGCTGTCCTTTGCTAAGGAACAGAATCTTGAGGTGACCAAATACAGTTCAGTGATACAGCAAATATTGTGTGGTGTGTTAATAATGACAAACCTACAAAAAAAGGCTCTCTTCTCAGGTTATGTGTGATTCTGTGCAATGGGCAATGGCAGACTCTGGACACGCCAGTTGCAGTGGGGATGTGAAGCATGATTGCAGGTTGGCAGTTGGTTCAGGACATGGAAACCTCCATAATACTAGTGAGGAAGGATACAAAGATAAGTGCTGGTGGGGTTGTGTAGCTTGACCGTATTTGATTGGAGGTGCTGATGTTTTCTAGATGAAGAAGTGTAGAATGGCGTGATTGTGCACCTTATGTACATTATCTGCAAATTATATCCCGATGTGATGAGTTATTTACACTTACTGTAGTTCAGCTTATGTGCCAAATTGTAATGTACAACTGTAGGTCAACAAAGAAAACAAAATTACCTCTTAATATATATTCAATATTATTATAATGGTGTGCCTTAGTCACTATGGCCTAGTAATCCATGTGTCCTCTCAAAGCAGGTTATACTCGGTGTATGTGTGTGACCTGGCCTTACAGACCTTGTGTCCTTTCAAAGCAGGTTATACTCAGTGTATGTGTATGATGACATCACTGACCTTGTACACCACACTGTCCTTATAGACCCTGTTTTAGAAAAGTCTTTACAAACCACTAAAAAGTCTGAAAAACGGCTTTTTTTTATATCTCAGGTTTGGCAAGGAAATCTTTTAATTTTAAACGTTGTATAGGTTCCCTGATTTTTTTCATGACGTTTGATATGTGTTTTGTAGCTCTAGCACCACGGGAACCCTGTGTCCCTGTATCCCTGTGTTAAGTCTGATTTACGAAAATTTTCGTAAATTGTCCTCTTAGCCCGACAAACGGGTATAGGTGTGTCTGTGTGTGTGTGTGTGTGTGTCTGTGTGTCTGTGTGTGTGTGTGTGTGTGTGTGTGTGTGTGTGTGTGTGTGTGTGTGTGTGGTAGTGTGTGAGTGTGTGTGGTAGTGTGTGGTGTGTTTGTGTGTGTACTGTACATTATTCTCTGCCTTAATGGTACTGCAACACTCTGGAGCTCCATCATATCACCTGGACACCGCTGTGTTACGCAACAACCTGCAACTGTCTCTATATGGGACACACACACACACACACACACACACACACACACACACACACACACACACACACACCCGAGCATATATTAAACCAGTAGTTCTCAGATCAGTACCAGACACCACCTGTCTCTCCCAGTACCAGCATTTGGAGATCATTAAAACTTTACAGCAGCTATAACTACGTACATATTCAACTACATATTTGTACATCCTACATACAGTTTTGTCTCTTTTTTATTTTCTTCAAGAAAGACAAACATTTCAACTTCAGTGATTGTGTCAACAATGTTTCATACAGCTACAGTATGTCCTTGACTGTGTGTGTGTGTGTATGAGAATGTGTGTGAATGTGTGTTTGCACTGTACTAATACTACTCCACTAGTCCTGTGTGTCAGCAATGTTTTATACAGCTACATGTCCTGTGTGTGTGTGTGTGTGTGTGTGTGTGTGTGTGTGTGTGTGTGTGTGTGTGTGTGTGTGTGTGTGTTTTACTGACCACACCGTGCCTGTGAAGTGGGTCTGTTTTCAGATTGAAAGATTGAGAGTCAGAGATAAGAAATGGTGTGTGTGTGTGTGTGAGTGTGTGTGTGTGTGTGTGTGTGTGTGTGTGTGTGAGAGAGAGAGAGAGAGAGAGAGAGAGAAAGAGAGAGAGAATGTGTGTGTGTGTGTGTGTGTGAGAGGGAGAGTATAAGAAAGTTAAATTGTTTGTAGATGTGCATACATGTGTGTGTCTGTGCGTGTGTGTGTGTGTGTGTGTGTGTTTGCATGAGAGAGAGAGAGAGAGTGTGTGTGTGTGTGTGTGTGTGTGTGTGTTTGCATGAGAGAGAGAGAGAGAGAGAGTGTGTGTGTGTGTGTGTGTGAGAGAGAGATAGAGAGAGTGAGTGTGTGTGAGAGAGACTGTGAGAGAGAGAGAGAGAGTGTGTGTGTGTGTGTGTGTGTGTGTGTGTGTGTGTGTGTGTGTGAGAGGGACATACCCAGAGGCAGAGCTCCTGAGTGAGGTATAATTGGGTCTCTGGAGCAGGCCCTGGTGCTGGAAGTGGCTGTGTGTGTGTGTGTGTGTGTGTGTGTGTGTGTGTGTGTGTGTGTGTGTGTGTGTGTGTGTGTGTGTGTCTGTCTGTCTGTCTGCGCTGCCCACTGATCTCAGGTCAGAGCTGCAGATGCCCCCGGGGCAATCCCCATCTGCCCCTCAGCTCAGCCTGGCCTCACCTCGTCTGGGTCACCATTAGCTGCACTGCACTCTCTAGCAGCCCTCACACACACTGTACTGTAGGTGCTCTTCATCACCATGGATGGGATAGCAGCCACTGGGCCCCAGGACACATACATGTCCCCCCCCCCCCCCCATAGTTGTACGTGTGTGTAATGGTGTGTGTGTGTGTGTGTAATGGTGTGTGTGTGTGTGTGTGTGTGTGTGTGTGTGTGTGTGTGTGTGTGTGTGTGTGTGTGTGTGTGTGTGTGGTAGTGTGTGGTGTGTTTGTGTGTGTGTGTGTGTGTGTGTGTGTGTGTGTGGTAGTGTGTGGTGTGTTTGTGTGTGTGTGTGTGTGTGTCTATGCATGTGTGCAATGGTGTACGTGTGTATGTGTGTCTATGCATGTGTGTCATGGTGTGTTTGTGTGTCTATGCATACGTGTGTAATGGTGTGTGTATGTTTGTGTGTGTTTCAGGCTGGCTGCATGAGTTGGGTAAGCGTCTGGAAGCTCCATACAGCAGCAGTGTGAACAGCACAGTGGGCGTGTCTGGGGGCGTGGCTAGCGGAGGCCCCTCCCTGCGGAGCGTCTACATCGCGTCGCTCTACTTCACCCTCAGCAGCCTGACCAGCGTGGGCTTCGGCAACGTCTCAGCCAACACCGACGCCGAGAAGATCTTCTCCATATGCACCATGCTCATAGGAGGTTAGCGCGCGCGCACACACACACACACACACACACACACACACACACACACACACACACACACACACACACACACACAGACACACACACACACACACACACACACACACACACACACACACACACACACACACACACACACATTTTGGCCAACACTGACACGCAGATGATCTTCTCCATCTGCACCATGCTCATTGGAGGTTAGCATACGCTCACACACACACACACACACACACACACACACAGACACACACAAAAGATGTTCTTTTCTATCTCCATGCTCAACAAGGTCAAAGGGGAAAAAGGGAGAGAGAGAGAGAGAGAGAGAGAGAGAGAGAGAGAGAGAGAGAGAGAGAAAGAGAGAGAGAAGGGGGGTATAGGGGGATAAAGACAGGAAAAGACAGGGAACAAGACAGAGGGTGGATCTCTGCTCACATAGAAAGAACAAAAGAACATACTGACAGAAATACGGCATGTAAGAAAGTAAGGAAGAGAGACAGGAAGGATCAGGGAGAATCAATAAGAAGAGGGAAAGGATAGAGAGATAGAGAAAGAAGAGAGAGAGAGAAAGTAATTGTGGTCACACTATAGGGTCTTTAGTCTTGCTGTCTCTCTGTTTTATTCTCAATCACAGTGTGTCATAGTGGTTAAGGTGGAGTAGGAATGGAGAGATCCCAGAGAGAGAGACAGAGACAAAGTGGGAAAGAGAGAGAAAGAAAGAGGGAGGGAGAGAGAGGGGGTGAAAGAGAGATAGAAATGTAGAGAGAGAGAGAGAGAGAGAAAGAGAGAGAGAGAGAAGAAGGTGAGCCGAAATTTTATTGGGTTCATTTTAGGTCATGTGAGCTGTTTCAATATTCATGAAGTTATTTTGTGCAAATGTCCTTCACTGCTGGAGGCAATGTTACACACACACACACACACACACACACACACACACACACACACACACACACACACACACACACACACACACACACACACACACACACACACACACACACACACACACACACACACACACACACACACACACACACACACACACTCACACATACCCAAACACACATGCACACATACTCCCATGAGAAAGTAATTGACAGTCTAGTGCTGTATGGCTATCACAGTCACACACATAATCATTCTTTCCCTTCAGTAATTCCTTACTCTCATACTTTCAGGCTGTCATAGATGATATGATATGCACACACACACTCATACAGGACCACAATACTATATATTGTGATACAATCTGCCGACACTATACTTACAGTTTTTTTCAGTCGCTAACAAGCGTTTGTCCATTCAGTTGACACATTTTCAAAACTCTAAACACAGTTAGCACAGCATCGGTCTTTTGTGGCCATACCATTCACACATTTCACGTTGTTTTCACACAGTATGCAGTCAGTGAATACATTTTCACAATGCTTACATTTTCTTAACAGACAAACTATACCTCCCAACAAAATAATGGATCGTTTTTGTATTATTTTCGAATGTTAACACACAACATCCCACAATAGTTAACACAATATTCCAAACCTCAGATACAGTATAAAAACCTCTGTTTCTGCAATGTTATCAATTCAAAAGCAATATATCTCAGCTGATAATAAACAAACAATCGAATAATTGACACACAGATGATTTATGTTGGGTAAATTGGGCCAACCACAGCTGATTCCAGTCTATCTTAGACTCAGTGGCAGGGGTTATCGCTCTCTATTACATTGACACTTGCACAGTGAAAAGAGGAGGTGATGTTTTTGGAAGCAGAAACTGAATACTGTAAGACAAATACCGTAATGTCTGGACGAGGAAGAGTAAGAGTAAGGGGCCCAGGGAGAAGAGCAGGCCCAGTGAGAGATGCAGTGAGAGGTGCAGGAGCACTGAGAGGAGCAGGTGCAGAGATTAGACACAGTAATATTGTGCTTTTTTTTTGTTCACCCCCTTTTTATCTGGGCTTTTTGCTGTTGTTTTTTTGTTCAGAATGCTCATGGTGTTTCATGGATATTTTGTTCACTGCAATGCTGTAAAGCTTTTTCGGTTCTATCATAGTCTACTGTAAACAGTATTTATACTGCACCTCCTGTAGGCCTAATGAACAGTAAAAATAATAATAATAAAAAAGATTTGCTTTTTACTGGAATGTATTTGAATGTGGACATCTGGACATACAGTTCCCAACCAAGAAATTTAGTGTACAAATGTTGGATTGCATGTTTTGCATGCAAATACCTGTAAAACTGAAACATAAAAGTCTATGCCGTTTTTGTAATGTCAACAGTAGCCAGTATTTTGAAACCTAGTGTACTCTGATTGACTGCATGTATCTTGTGAAGTGAAAACAAGCTTCATTCTTTGACAAAATAACTTCATTTTGAGTCAGGTTTCCAGTGTTTTGGTAAAGTTAGTGTGTGCAGAGAAATGACGAGTTAGTGTAACAAAATGTGGTGGAAAATGATCCATTTGGCCAATTGTGTTTTGTAGGTGAGAGTCTGTGTTTAGAGTTTTGAAAAAGTGTCAAATGAATGGACAAACGCTTGTTAGCGATTGAAAAAAACTGTAATACTTTACATTGAGATATACAATCTGCCTATACTATACTTAATACTACTGAGATATACAATCTGTCTACACTACAGTATTTACAGTAGTACTTAATACTATTGTTACGATACAGCCTTTGAGCAGAATTCAAACAAATGCAGTGTTGTCTAGAGCATAGTTAGCTGCCCTCGGACCGCAACGTATACCTATAGGAAGAGCTAGAACTGACCTACACACTGGCCCTGTGTGATGTACCGACGTGGAAGTAAGACCTACATGTACTGTACCGTGTGTGAGTGTGAATGTGTGTGTGTCAGCTGTGGCAGAGCTCTAGTGAGAGGTCACTCACCTGTGGCTCTCGCTGACCCGGTATAGGTCACCCGATGTCTCCTGAATAGCCCAGGCGATGGTTCCTAATGTTTAGGCTGAGTTCAGTTTGTTGGGTGGGGTGGTTTAAAATGAGATGGGGCCAAGTCTGCAGGACTTGGAACAGGCACCAAAACACGAGGTAAAACATAGGCCGCTAATCTTTCCCGAAGGACTGGAAACTAATTGTGGGGCCAAGAACCCTCGACAGCTGCCCAATTTAGCCTAATTAGCCACAGGTATTGACATAACTGAAGCCCCGCCTGTAAGTCAGTGCTTGCCCTACCATGTGACCTTAACCTATCCTAATACTACACATTATGATACAATCTGACTCTACTATACATTATACAAAAGTATAATTTTGTGTGTGTGTGTGTGTGTGTGTGTTGTCAGCTCTGATGCATGCTCTGGTGTTTGGTAACGTGACGGCGATCATCCAGAGGATGTACTCACGCTGGTCTCTGTACCACACGCGCACCAAAGACCTGAAGGACTTCATCCGTGTGCACCACCTCCCCCAGCAGCTGAAGCAGCGCATGCTGGAGTACTTCCAGACCACCTGGTCAGTCAACAACGGCATCGACTCCAATGAGGTAACACATTATGCACACACACACACACACACACACACACACACACACACACACACACACACACACACACACACACACACACACACTCACACACACTCACACACACCTTTCAGAAATGTCAGGATATGGGTAGATGACATGACGTGGCTTTTTCACCGTCACAGAAGATAAAAGATAATTAATTTCACATTTTCATAATTTAAAATACTGTAAAAGGTTAAACATTTTCTTGTTTTACATGAATTTGTTGTTTTAATACCTGAGTTATTTATCGTTTTTTCAGAAATTTGAGCCAAACCTTACAATTGTCCTATGGTGTGATGGTAGACAACATAATTATATAAATATTAACTTTTATAAATAGGGGAAATAATGTTTAAAAATGTTAATGAACGCTCCTGGCATAATTGTGCAAGTGTCTATTTCACTAAGTGGCAATCACTTTTCCCATACATACATTTCTTAAATGGTAGGAACTCCGTAAAGTTCGTCACAGAAAAAAATGTCCTTTGGTGTTATGCAATAACCTGATGTTAAGTTGGCCAATATCATGGACAACTACATTTAGTTGAAAGACGCCATTCAAGGTCATGTGACTGAAGACCCCAATGAAGCCCAGGAGCAGTGAACATGGTGAGTATTTTTCTCAGAATTTTTCAAATATTCAACTATGTTTTCAGATCACTGAAGTTGTTAAGTTTTTTTGTCCTTTGGTGTGACCCCCCTAAATGTCATTTTTTAATTCAAATTTTTATTTTTAACAGCAGGACTATGTAATATTATGCAAATGCATGATGTGAGTTGCTAATGACAGTTCAGTTAGTATTAGCATGGTCATTAACTGCCACCAAAGCTTAAAAGTCCTTTGGTGTGACAGGAAATGTCCTTTGGTGTGACACATAATAATGACTTAAATTCAAATGTACTGACATAAAATGTTCTGAAGTGTTACTAAAACAACTATAATATAAAGTAAATACTAAAAGGTTGTTTTTTTTTTTTATAACAGAAAGAACCTCCCTGCAGGACCTGTGGCCCAACCTGCCGCAGAACTTCCAGTGTTGCCACCAAGGAATAGAATGTCATTGTAGATGATTGTGTCAAGTATGATTTAAAAACTGCTCTTACAGCAGAAAAAAACAGCCTGACCAGCTTAAGGTGGTTTGCTGGTTGACCAGCTTGTTAACCAGCTTGTTTGACCACCCTATGATGGTTAACCAGCTATAGACCAGCAAAACTCTTGCAAAAACATACCTGCAGCTTTGCTTGTCGTACCATCTCATGCTGGTCATTAGTTGGTGTCGCTGGTCTACATTGCTGGTTTTTACTGGTCATGCCAGCTTATGTTGGTCATTCTAGCAAACCAGTATGGCCATCTTACACCTACAATGTCAAGCTTGGCAGGCTTGTCACTAGCATGACCATCTCACACCAGCTGTATCCCACACGACAGGCTGGTCACACCAGCATGACCAGCTTCCATAGATGGTCACGCCAGCATGTCCACCTGGTGGCCTAACCAGTTATACTAGCAAAGACCAGCAATAGCTAGAAGAAAACCAGCAAAAACCAGCTAAAACCAGCTATAAACATAAATTGGTTTCTTGCTATTTTTTTCAGTAGGGATGTTTTAGATACAGTGGACTACGTGAATGTTATGCAATGTTTTAAAATGGAATTTCCCTATTGAGGATTATGGTCCCTCTTTTGGTGATCAAAAACTGATGGTTAGAAGCACAACGTTTATAGACAATAAAGGCGTGGCAGTCCACATTCACTAATTAAATGGTGTGATTTTGTGATCAGGTGCTGGACACAAAAGGGTTGTTCTTATGTCTCTTAATCAGTCATGGGTGTGTTTTGGGCGTAACATCCTTTAAACCAATGAGAATAATATCTATCATTCCCTTTAACAGCAAACAATGCAGCTTCAAACAGCAGCAAATTTGAAGGAATCTCATGCACACAAGACTATACGGAACAGGGATTCCACTAAACCTTGCTTTACTAAAACCTGTTTGTGACTAGCAGAGTATAGCCTACGCATTTGCACTCACCTATTATTTGAACTCAAAGTGAAACTTCACCGTGGTTTCATAGTCAACAAATTAGTTCACCACATTTAAGTACTATTACTATTGACTGACAATGGGTCGTCATAAAAAAAAACCCTGAAAAGAGCAACACTTGTCCAACAAATCTCCTCCTTTATCGCTGTTACAATAAACACTTCATATATTCTGACTCACTTCATGCAATAACTATCTTTGTCCTTCGGTGTGACATTTTGTCCTATAGTGTGACAAACATAAAACAACAGAAAAACATCCTTAATTTCAAAATGTATTTTTTTTAAAGCCAGGTTTGACATTAGGGGAGCTCCAATAATATCTCCTCTTAAATAGGTACAATTTCAAACAGTTTTGTAAGGTTGGCGGAAAAAAATGTATCGACATTCATAGGAAAAAGTCAATCAAGTTCATCTATTCATGGTGAAAATGATTTTAATTAGTACTTTTATGCGAAATAAATATCATTTGAAGAAATTAATGATTTAGTAATGTGAGCAATTATGTTTTTTGTATTTTTTAATGTTATTCAATATCATTTCTTAGTACTTTTTAAATGTCACACCATAGGACACATTCATAGTGCAGATGAGTGTAAACGTGGAAAAAAACATGTGAGGTCATTGACAAAATCAGTGACCACTATTATTTTCTGAAACTACAGTTTCTATACTACATAAATATTTTTCTTTTTTCTTAAAAAACGATGTTTTCCAAAAAAAACACTTTTTCTTGGCCAGATGTCAACTACCCATATAATGCACTGGAAGCTAATCACTATTAGTTCTGAGGGTAACATTATGTCCATAACTGAAATAAATCACAGTTACAATAACCTTGCAAAGAGACGATCCATCTCTAACTCTTCACAATACACCTCACTCTCATATAATAGAGTTGTTCTGTGCTAACGAGGACCGCAGTCGTTAATTAAGGAGCCTGTCTAACCAGGCTGGACCACTGTTTCACGGTGTGACCTACTTCCTACTTCCTACAGTCTGCTGCCGAGGGGCCTGGGGCGTCTGCAGACATGCCTGTTGATTAATAGTTAGCGCTGGCCCTAAAGGACAGGTGGGCTATCCTGCTCCTAGTGTTGGGTGGTGGGGGGGGGAGTGGACAGGCGTCATTACTCATTTCCCTACTTACACGTCTAACAAGATGACACTGATATGCCGATAGCTGCCGGGGTGTCCCTGTCGCGCTACCCATCTCATCACACACACACATGCACACACACACACACACACACACACACACACACACACACACACACACACACATATACACAAATATACACACACATACACACACACATACGCGCGCACACACACACACACACATACATACACACACATACACACACACACACACACACATCCTACTGCCCCCCCACTCCCTCTCACCCGGCATTCCTATTCACACACACGCACACACCTCCACCCAGGCATTCCTCTGTACTCCTCCAAATGCAGATTCTTCTCCATTTTTCACCCTGTCACTTGGCAACAGCCTCGTCCTCCTCTTCCTCCTCCTCTTCCTCCTCCTCTCCCCCAACGTAGGAGGGTGGGCAGCGTGTCCTTCGGCGAACAAAAGGACCTCATTTGGCATTCAAATAACATAACAAGTGGCCCGCCATCATTTGGAAGCTAAACCACGTTGGACTATGACAGTTGTGTTTATCAGTTTACCTCCGAGGTCCAAGGCATGCTTAACGTCATTGTTCCCTCCCAAATTGCGTGTGACGTGCTGTTAGGCAACGCCTCCCATAACTCGCCTCTGAAACCGGCTTCAGACAACCCCGGGACCAGAACACGTAGTCAGGGAGCCATGGGGTCAGACCTGGCTTTGTCAGTTAAAGGTTTTTTTTTTGCAGAATCTAGTAGACTAGGGGTACCTCTTTAAGATTTAAGAGGGTGCCCGGTGATATCCCTTGGGCAATTTCGTATATTAAGCCTTTCTTGTCCAATGTGTTGAATATAAGGCGGATATGGATGAGTTTCTTCTCTCACTCGAAGAACAAAATCTCCACTTCACAAGCATCTACATACACCAAACTTTTCAGTCTTATACCTAATCATGTTTAGAAGGATTTTGCAGAGGGGTTTGTTGATATATGATTCTTAGCCTGATTTACATTTTATTCCAAAAAACATGGCGAAAATGGATTTTTTAAAGGCTGGTATAGTATTTTCTGATTTACTGAATAACTAAATGAGATACCTATAATTCCCTCTCTAAAATACTTTTCATCTCTTATGTCAACAAAATGAAAAGAAAAAAATTTAAGCTGGCTTTGTCCAATGTTCAGATTTGATCTTTTTACGTTTATGCAAATCAGCGCATATTTAATTACATCATACCTAATTTGCATATTCAAACATTAAATTTCAGAAAACTTGTAATACATTTATTTTTCATATTGATCTAAGTAATCAACTGGTGAAGTTTCATAGTGATATCTGCTTGTTAATTTTTTTACCCTATTCACCTGTAGTATATCCGCCTTATAGTCAACACATTGGACAAGAAAGGCTTAATATATGAAATTGCCCAAGGGATATCACCGGGCACCCTCTTAAATCTTAAAGAGGTACCCCTAGTCTACTAGATTCTGCAAAAAAAAAAACTTTAACCGACAAAGCCAGGTTCACCTAAATTATGGCATTTGGCTCCCGGACTAACGTCTACCTTTCACATTGCGAAATCCCCTGAACCCGCTATTTCTTAAACGCTAATGTATCGTTTCTGAATGTGAAAGGGGCTTATGTCTCCAAGATAGCATTATACTATTGCATGATATTCATTTTGGCGGTATGCTCTGTTCTGGGGGCCCCCTGCCCTTCCATGTTCAAACATGGAAAGCCCAAGGCAGGGAGAGCAGCAATAAACCCCCCATGGGATACAGACAGAACAGAACGAACATCAATGACAAGACATTGATAAGTCAGAAGTGTGAGGGGGTTAAGGGGAGGAGGTGGATGGCAAAATTGCAGAAAAAGCTATTGGCAGCAAATTGGTAAAGGTAGTTTCAATAAGCGCTCTGAATGATCTTGGCCAATGAAAGCAGGGCCTGGCCAATCAGCTGGCAATCAGCTGAGCTGTTAGATTGACAGTCAGATGGGCCAACCAGGGAAGCGAGACTCCGTGACCTGCCTGAACTAACGCTGTGCTCCATTTTAGCTACATAAGCAACTGACCCAGTAGTAGAGATCAGGACAAATGCTTAGCTACTGTACACGAGCCACTGATATCCAGCCGTAGGGACCAGGACAAACGTTAAGCTACACAAGCAACTTATCCAGCCGTATGGACCAGGACAAACGTTTAGTTGCACGAACAACTGATCCAGCTATATGTACCAGAACAAATGTTTAGCTACACGACGAGCGACTAAACTTTCCATGTAGACCAGACCAAGAGTTTAGCCACATGAATGAGTGTGACTGACTGAATTAATTATCTGATCATTATGGTTTCGGCTATCAGGTCCTGACCTTTTGATTGCAGAGCACTTTGGTCAACTGTGGTTGTTGAATGAGTGAGTGTCTGATTCACAGAAGGAGGTTTAGATGAATGAATGAATTACGGATTCTCAGAAGGAGCTTTAGATGAATGAGTGAGTGACTGACTCACTGAGGGAACTCTGTGACTGAACGTTCCACTGATGGCAGCTGGCTGATGGTGGAGCACTGTCAGTCACAAGTGAAGCGTGAGATTTAAAGGTGTTGTCCCCAATTCTAATCCAATACACTGAATCACTCCTCTACCTGTGTGCTTTGTGTATGTTCTGTAAAGAACCATGTGAAAACTGAAAGTGTGTGTGTTTAATAGTGACAATAATGGCAAAGTAATAATAATGTTTAGTTTAGTTTAGAATTTAACAAAATGCTGACACTTCATTTGAATGAAAGAGTGTTAAAGTTAAAACTGCTATTGTTAACAGACTTACACACGACACATTCTTTTTTTGTGCTACAGTAAGTCTCCCTCTTTGTCTCTCTCTCTTTCCACCTCTCTCTCTGTCTGTCTGTCTGTCTGTCTGTCTGTCTCTCTCTCTCTCCTTCTGTTTCTCTCTCTCTAGCTCTTGAAGGACTTCCCAGACGAGCTGCGTTCGGACATCACCATGCACCTGAACAAGGAGATCCTGGAGCTGTCGGTGTTCTCATCGGCGAGCCGTGGCTGCTTGCGATCGCTCTCGCTACACATCAAGACGACGTTCTGCGCACCTGGCGAGTACCTGCTGCGGCAGGGCGATGCGCTCCAGGCCCTCTTCTTCGTCTGCTCGGGCTCCATGGAGGTGCTCAAGGATGGCATGGTGCTCGCCATCCTCGGTCAGTCTGTCGCACACTGATGGTCATCACAGTGATATATATTCAATGCGATCCAATCCACTTTATTTATATAGCACAATTTAAGCAAACACAGGGTTTCCAAAGTGCTGTACAACACAACAGTAATGACAACAGTAGAATAATGATAAAAAATAAAAGTAAAAATTTAAAAGTAATACAAAAATAACAGTAGGATAAAAGTAATAAAATGATATAAAATAACAAGATCAAATAATAAAATAAGATAAGAAAATAAAACAAGTAAAATAAAATCAGAAAAATAAGTAATTAAATAAGGACCACTGCCCACACAACACATTAAAGAGAAACTATGCAGGATTGGCGATTTCATCTCCGTTTTCGGTTTCGCTTTTTGTTTTCGCTTGTTTTATGCTTGCATATTTC